>NC_053022.1:566083133-566098882 GCF_003073215.2 Triticum urartu | reverse complement strand
CCCCGGGATGTTCTCTTGGTGTCTTCTGGCACCCGTAGCTCGCCTAGGCGCCCTTTTGCCCTTTTCGCCTCCTTGACCTACCTCCTGAAGAGAGGGACAGGAAAGGGATTACGGGCATCTTATCTTTTTAATTTGTAAGCCTTCGGGCCTTAGCTGCATCTAAAACTTGTAATCCTCTCTTTCATGTTTTTCATCCTCTATGGACTGTACCTGAGTGGGATGTTTTTTAATGAAAAGGGGATGCTTGCCGGGTTATTTGTCTCGCGGGTTGAACCCACGCCAAGGAGCAAATCCTTGGTATCCCTCGGACAGACATTTCATCTCCCGGCAACAGGCCCTGCCGCCTTCCCACGTCGCTCGACCTTTCTCACGCCTTTGACGGAGGCGGGAACGAGGTGGGTGCGGCCTCCTCGTTTCATCCCTTTGCTGCCGCGACTACGACCAAACTTGGCCCCGGGAACGAGCCCCAGGGCCTAGAGTTGAGGGAGCACGGCAGTTTTCGGGAAGAAACGCGGTTTCGCATTCCCCAGTCCATAAGAGGATGCATGATGAGGGACGAAAGACTTATCTGATATCGCAGCCCCCGGCAACTCTGGCTTGCCGTGGATGAATCTTGGCACTCGCAGCCCCCAGCAACACTGGCTTGCCGGGGCCCAGGTGCCGGCGCGCCCTTCTTCTCCTTTTCGTCCTCAAGCGGTCTGGCCAGGATATGCGAGCCCTGCGAACGAAAGAAAAGCAAAGGGACGGACACTCGACCTCTAAGCTAGGGGTTAGCCGCTGTTAGGCACTATCAACCCTAACCAAGGACGAGACTCGACCTAGCATGCATGCTATAACCCCGGGGTGCCAGCGCTTCATTTACTTGTGCTCAGGGTCTGCGCCTGGCTTTGTACAAAGGATTACATGCAACAGCGGCAAGACTTGTACAAAAGGGTGGTTGCCGGACAGGGTCCGACAACCGCGCCTTACGGGTAAAACTTACGAAGATGCTCGATGTTCCAGGAGTTGCTCACTGGTACGCCATCTTCGGTCTCAAGGCGGACAGCGCCAGCCTTGTGACTCGTTCACCCGGTAAGGGCCTTCCCACTTCGGCGTCAACTTGTTGGAATTCTTGGCGGACTGAACGCGCCGAAGAACAAGGTCGCCTTCCTCGAGACTTCTGGCGTTAACTTTGCGGCTATGGTAGCGGCGCAAAGCTTGCTGGTAGCGAGCAGCTCGCACAGCAGCCTGAAGACGGTCTTCCTCAAGGAGCAGCGCGTCATCTTGTCGCAGCCGCTCTTGCTCAAGCTCATCATAAGCGAGCACTCGAGGTGACCCGTATACGAGTTCCGTGGGGATAACTGCCTCTGCTCCATAGACTAGAGCAAAAGGGTGTCTGTCCAGTGGCTCGATTTGGCGTCGTCCTGATCGACCAAAGAACCACCGGCAGCTCCTCGATCCAGTTTCTTCCGCACTTGTGCAGCCTGTCGAAAGTTCTGTCTTGAGCCCGCGCAGCACTTCAGCATTTGCCCTCTCCGCTTGACCGTTGCTTCTCGGGTGAGCAACAGAAGCGAAGCAGACCTTGCGCCAAGATCTTGGACGTACTGCGGAAGGTGCGGCTCGTAAATTGCTGTCGTTGTCGGTGATTACCCTGTTAGGGATCCCGAAGCGGCAAACAATCGACCTGAAGAACTTGACGGCTGACTGTGCTGTCACCTTCCTCACTGGTTCCACTTCCGGCCACTTTGTGAACTTGTCGATTGCAATGTACAAGTACTCAAAGCCCCCGACAGCTCGGGGAAAGGGGCCGAGGATGTCGAGCCCCCAGACCGAAAATGGCCAGGATAAAGGGATCGTCTGGAGAGCTTGAGCTGGCTGGTGTATCTGCTTGGAATGGAACTGGCACGCTTCACACTTGGTTACTTGTGCAGTTGCATCCTGGAGGGCTGTTGGCCAGAAGAAACCTTGCCGGAATGCTTTGCCGACAAGTGCTCTTGCGCCAATGTGGTGACCACATATGCCTCCATGTATCTCTGCCAACAGCTTTTGTCCGTCTTCCCGGTGAATACACTTCAATTTCACACCGTTGAGTCTTCTTCTGTACAGTGTCTTGTCGACAAACTGGTACATACTTGACTGCCGGGCTACTCTTTCCGCTTCTTCTTGCTCTTCGGGAAGTTCTCCTGTCTGAAGGAAACGGACAATCTGCTGCGCCCATGTTGGAGCTTGTGGCTCGACAACAAGGACTAAAGGCAAATCTGCTGCTGGGAACATCCGCTTCTACGGCAAGAACCTGCGGCTCTCCGGAGCTTGACGTTCCCCGACAAGCTTGCCGGAGCAAAACTTGTCGGGAGCTTATGCTTCAACGGAACAAACCCTAGGGCTTGCCGGAGCATCTTGCTCCTCAGCGCTCTTGGTGTTGATATTGGAGACTGCCGCGGGAATATCCGCTTCTACGGCGAGAAGCTGTGTCTCTGCTGGAGCTTGACGTTCCCCGACAAGCTTGCCGGGAGCTTTTGCTTCAACGGAACAACCCCTAGGGCTTGCCGGAGCAGACTGCTCCTCAGCGCCTTCGACGTTGATCTTAGGGACCTTCTTGGCGGCGGCTTCAGGAAGCTCTGCCGGCAAATAGTCACCAGAAATCAACTTCCTTTTCTTGCTCTGTCCAGTTGATTGTGTTACGGACGGTTGAGTCAGCTTGAGCACAAAGATTCCTGGTTCCACAGGTAGCTTAAGTGCGGCGCATTTTGACAGGCCATCAGCAATGGCGTTGTGAGCTCTTGGAACATGCTCCATTTGTAGGCCGTCAAAGTGCTCTTCTAGCTTTCTCACTTCGTCAACGTAAGCTTCCATCAACGGACTCTGATAATTCTTGTTTACTTGGCGGACGACAAGCTGTGAGTCACCCCTGACAATGAGCTTCTTGATCCCAAGGTCTGCCGCGATCCTGAGACCGGCAAGCAATCCCTCATACTCTGCAGTATTGTTTGTTGCTTGCTCCTTGGGAAAGTGCATCTGGACTACGTACTTGAGGTGCTCTCCGGTGGGTGCGATAAGCAGCACACCAGCGCCGGCGCCTTGCAGCGAAAAGGCACCATCAAAGTACATCAGCCACTCTTTGCTTGCTTCCTTGTCGGGGATGCTTGTTTCTGGAATTTCTTCATCTGGTGTTGGCGTCCATTCTGCTATAAATTCTGCCAATGCTCTGCTCTGGATAGTTGAAGTACTTTCAAACTTGAGGCCAAAGCTTGACAGTTCCAGTGCCCACTCAACAATCCTGCCTGTCGCTTCTGGATTCTGCAGTATCCTCTTCAGCGGAAAGCGAGTGACAACTGTGATCTCATGTGCTTGGAAGTAATGGCGCAGCTTTCTCGAGGCCATGAGAAGGCCGAAAAGCAATTTCTGCACACCAGAATACCTTGACCTAGCCCCCTGCAGGAGGGAACTGACAAAGTAAACTGGGCGCTGCACCATTTTCTTCTGTGTCTCCTCGTGCATCTGCGCAGATCCATCTTTGTCGGGACCAGAGCTTGTCGGGGAAGCCCCCTGCTTGTCGCTGGATGCGCTTGCCGCGGTTGCTGGCTCATCATCTGCCTCCCTCTCTGCTACTAACGCAGCACTAACCACTTGATTGGTTGCCGCTATGTACAGCAGCAACTTCTCTTGTGGCTTAGGTGCGACAAGTATTGGAGGGGAGGACAGGTATCTCTTCAGGTCTTGCAGCGCAGCCTCCGCTTCCGGAGTCCATTTCATTGGACCTGCCTTTTTCAATAATTTGAAAAACGGCAGGGCGCGCTCAGCAGACCGAGAGATAAACCTGCTGAGAGCAGCCACGCAACCGGCAAGTTTCTGTACATCCTTGACGCGCTTTGGTGCTTCAATCTGCTCAATGGCCTTGATCTTGTCGGGATTGGCTTCAATTCCCCGCTGAGACACGAAGAACCCGAGAAGCTTGCCGGAGGGAACTCCAAACACACACTTCTCTGGGTTGAGCTTGAGGCTGATCTTGCGCAGATTTGCAAAGGTCTCGTCTAAAGTCTTGAATCAGGGTTGCTCTGTCCTTGCTCTTGACCACTATATCATCCATGTAGGCTTCCACATTTCTGTGTATTTGTGGCTCAAGAGCAACATGGACTACTCTTGCAAATGTCGAACCAGCATTTTTTAATCCGAAAGGCATCCGTACGAAACAGTACGTGCCACATGGAGTAATAAATGCGGTCTTCTCCTCATCCTCTTCTGCCATGAAGATCTGATGATATCCTGAGTATGCGTCAAGAAATGAAAGCAAATCACATCCGGCTGTGGAGTCAACAATCTGGTCAATGCGCGGCAAAGGAAATGGGTCTTTGGGACAAGCTTTGTTAACATCGGTAAAATCGATACAAAGTCTCCATTTCCCGTTTGCCTTGCGCACGACTACAGGATTGGCCAACCACGTGGGATGGAGCACTCCTCTGACAAGGCCTGCTGCTTCCAACTTCTTGATCTCTTCTGCAATGAATTCTTGGCGCTCCACTGCCTGCTTCCTGACCTTCTGCTTGACGGGCCGCGCATGAGGACAAACGGCAAGGTGGTGCTCAATCAACTTTCCTGGGAACACCGGGGATGTCAGACGGTTGCCACGCAAACACGTCGACATTCGCCCGCAGGAAAGCAACGAGCGCGCTTTCCTATTTAGGGTCGAGAGTGGCACTGATGGTGAAGGTACCACCAGTGCCGTCCTCCTTGGCGGACACCTTCTTCGTCTCTGGCGGAGCTGCCATCGTCTTCTTGCACTTGCCGGTGGAGCTCGATGGTGCGTCCTCGACGGCAGCGCAGCACTCCGAAGAGGTGCGCTTGCCGGAGTGGGCATCAGAACTCTTGCCGGACTTGGTCTTCTTTCCCCCCGGGAGCTTCAGCGGCAAGTGGATTGCGATCTGCCGTGGCTGCTGCTTCCCGGTAGATCTTGTCGGCACAGATAAGAGCATCCTTCTTGTCGCCAGGGACAGAAATGACGCTTATCGGGCCTGGCATCTTCAGCATGTTATATGCGTAGTGAGAGGCTGCCATGAACTTGGCGAGTGCTGGACGGCCAAGTATCCCATTGTAGGGCAATGGGATATCGGCAACGTCGAATGTGACCTTCTCAGTCCTGAAGTTTAGCTCGCTGCCAAATGTTACCGGCAGCGTGACCTTCCCCTTCGGCTTGCTCCTTCCCGGGTTGATTCCTTGGAATGTGCCGGTCTCTTCGAGCTCGCTGTCAGGGATTTGGAGTTTCTGGAGTACAGCGGAGGAGATCAGGTTCAAGCCGGCCCCGCCGTCAACTAACATCTTAGTGACCTTGAGGTTGCGGATAGTTGGTGAAACCAACATCGGCAAGCACCCGACCGCAGTTGTGCGATCAGGGTGTCCTCAATGTCAAAGATGATAGGCGTGCTGGACCATTTCAGAAGCTTGCGCGATTCAACAGGTGGTTCCGCTGCATTGACTTCTCGCGCCCACTGCTTGAGTTGGCGGTGTGAAGTGTGTAGAGAAGCACCGCCGTCAACGCACAAGACCTCTGTGGCTTTCTGAAACTCCTGTTCACTGGTCTCAACATCATCATGTCTTCGTCGTCGTCATCTTCATCGTTGTCGCGGCCGCGGGGAGGCCTTGTCTCCTTGCCGCTGCTTTGGCCTTGCCCGCTGGCGTCCTCCCCGTCCGGCGCGCTTTCTTGGCCGGATTCTCTCAGCACCCCCTTGGGCCCTCTCCTTGTCGCGCCGCTCTCGTACTCCAGCTTTTTGCTGCTGGACACAAGCTGCTCGACCTTTCTTGCAGCTCTCCGGAGGTCATGGCCCCTTGGTGCGGTGAATCTTGCAGTATTGGTGGTCGGAGCCGTCCTGCTTGTCAGCGGCCGCCACAGCTCTGGCAGTGGTGCATGCGGCAACCTCCTTGCCGAGCTACTGACCTTTGGCTCGGCTGGGCGCCGCCGTCGCTGCGGACTGCTCAACGACCAGCACCTCTTTGTTCTGCTTCTTCCTGTTGTTGCGCCGCTTTTTCTTTGCCGGGGCGGCATCCTCACTGTCAGATTCCCCTGCTCCAGTGCTTTCTCCCGGGAATTTCCTCCCTTCCTCAGCGCGTGCACACTTGTCGGCCAGGGCATATAGCTCGCTGACGTCCCGAATCTTGCACATCGCCATCTCCTCCCGCATCCTGCGGTTACGCACGTTCTGATGGAACGCGCTGATTACCGCGGCAGGGTGGATATTTGGGATGTTGTGCTGTACACGGCTGAACCTCTGGATATACTTGCGCAGGGGCTCTCCTTCCTTCTGGACGAGCAGATGAAGATGCATCTCTCTTGGCCATGAGGTTTGTGGCCGCCTGTGAATGGAGCGCAGACAAACTGATGCGCACTTAGATCGGCCGTCCCATGGAGAAGTGGACTATTCGCAAGTGCATCGATGTGTTCTCACGTTGCATGACGCTTCGCACCAAAGTAAGTAGTCCAGTATGAGACATTGGAGTCACGCCTGCAACCATCGGCTGAAGCTGAGAATCAAGAGCTTATGCGTCGTATGCGTGATAGGTAACTCTGAATTCTCGTACTCACTGAGCGCAGACCAGTCGCAACAGTTCCATCTGTGCAAGCACAACAGTGTCATTGGGATTTTAGTAGCTCTGAGTAGGAAAACTAACCCTGTAAATCTGGATATTTGATATCTGCCGGTCGTGACTATCTCGTCATTGGTACAAATACTCTCTTGGATTTTGAATATGGCGCTAGCTTACACTGGATATAAAAGAAAAGAGACATGCCACAGTGACAAGGATCTGCAAACGAAATGAGCATAATCGCAAGGAAAGAGACTCCCGCAGATCATCCCTCTACCGCGCTACGGCAACGCTCGCCCTGTTCCCCTGGACGCAGCAGAGTTCTATATATCTAGATGATGGATGAATCACCCAGCCGGCCGACTGGGGTAACACAACTAGAGAGTAGTGCCATCCGCCGTCAGCACTTCACTCTAACCTCTCCCTCTGACGAGGCGTCCGATGCGAGTATGCTCCAACAGAGCGGACGTTTGAACTCTCGCTATCACTCGATGTTTCGTTGTAAGAAGAAAAGACTTGGACGACTATACAGAGCGAACGAGTCGCGCGGATCGTAGAAACCCGTAACTCTCGTCGTCGAAGATATCATGCTGCTCTGCCTCATGTACTATGTGTTGGCCTCAATCGACGCGAAAGTGTATGATTTTCGAGAATGATTAGAGTCCCTACTCCGTGTGTGGAGAGTTTAACATCGCGTACGTGAGCTTGGCGACTCTCACACCCTTCGAAGTGCATCAGTGCGTCACATGGAGCTCGCTCACCTTGCCCTGTGGCTTGCCCGACGTCACTTTACTTCGAACTAGTACGATGCTGGAACGGGACCGTGGGAGTGCTCCGAGCCCAGTTCCGGAGATGCAGCTCAAGATACAGACTCTGGAATAGCATGGCGTCGTATCCTAGTCGACGGACTCCTGCCCGTCTCCCAGCTCAATGACGCACAGCTCGTCTCTCTCTCAAGTGTTTCGGACCAACGTGCAGATCACACCTAGAATCCGCTCGCGCCCAAAAGCCCTTCTGCCGGCGACAGCTGGCGGTTGCGTGGGGGGGGCCGGGTGGCCTTCGTGGGTTATGGTCAATTAGCCCGGAGTGGATGACTAAGTTGCCAGGTGACGAGGCACACCTCATGCTCCCGGACTTCTAATCCTAACTAGAGTTTGAGTCGGAATGCGCCCTAAGTCCCATCTCTTCCCCTGCTGCTCCCAGCGCGACCGCCGCGCTGGTCTCCGCTGCCGCCCGCCCAGCGCCTTACCCCTGTTCTTGGACCTCTGTGGCGCCGCCGCCGCCCCCATAACCTCTCGCGTTCTGTGCTGTGCGCTGGGACCGACCGCGTGCCCCGCACGCCGCAATCTTCCCATGCTCTCGCCACTCATTGCCACGCGACCTTCTCTCCAGCAAGTTCTTGCCGAGGAACGCCAGCTGTGGCGTCGTTGCCCTCTTCAACCACGTCCGTGCACCAGTCGAAGTACTATGACGCTGCCGGTCCCGTGCCTCCTGAGGGATGCGGCGCCGGCTGCTAATCCGACAAAGCGCGTACCGCCTTGAGTGTAGCTTCGTGCGAAGTCGTGCTCTCCCGGCGTCGACCGTGTGTCGGGGCGGCAGGGTCGGCCTACGCGCCGGATGTAGCGCGGCGCTAACAGTCAACGCTATTGCCTCCTTGCTGGTGACTTCACCTCGGCGCCGGATATGTTGACAAGCTCGAGTTAGGTCTCGTTCGGCGGCCGTTCGGTGGCCGCTCATAAGATGCCCTCTTTGCCCCGCTCGTGTGAAGTTCTATGTGTCGAACACGGAGAAGCACGAGGGCTGGGTCTTCTACAGGTGTCCTGTTAGTGTAAGTCATTTTTGCCGTTGCTGTTTTGCTAATTTTGGTGGATCTTTTGTGGAAGTTGTGATGGTGATTTCTGGCGTCTGTTCTTTTCTTTTGATCTTCAGGACCATTTCTGGCCTTGGGAGTTGGAGTACGTTGGCTACTTGCTGGATAATCACTTTCTCGTTGTTAATGAAGCCGTAGATGCATTAAGAGCTGCAGAGGATAAGAGGGAAGAGCTGATGCGAGCAAGGAATCGAAGATATGCAGGTGGAGGTGCAGTAGATCTTCCAGGCTTTCAAGATGGAAGAAGATATGCAGGTGGAGGTGCAGCTCAAATCTCCAATCAGCAAGCAGAGGCACTCATAGGGTAGGACAATCAAATATTGGCAGTGTGGCAGGCTGTTACCTCAGCTGCACGCCCTCCAATGCCTAAGAGACCAAATGCCAGATTGCGCCACGTGCATTAGGGGTGTACCTGATGCCGCGAGAATACAAATATTGTGCATGGATCGACACCTGATCTACTAGCTCGGCCAGCAGCATCACCTGTGTAGTTGCCATCTCCCTCCGCGCGCGAGCATTTTCTAGTGCTGGACGATGAGGATGGAGTTGAGGCTGCAGGCCGACAGAAAGGTCCGCGAGTTGCAAAAGCATCCGATAGGACCTACGAGTTTGCGTTAGGAGTACTTATTGAAGCCGTAGTTGATTAGTTTCCTATATAGGAGTGTTTACCACCTAGAGAGGGTCGGGCACTGGTTAGTTGGCATGCCCTAGTCTGTTAATGTTCTGCGATCGACTGTGGTGCGATTTGTAAGTGCTGAATGTTGATGTAAGTTTCCAGTTTGCAGCTCGTATGTTGCATGTTAGTTAAATCCAGCAGTCTGCAGGTGAGTAGTCTCCCTATGGCCTCCCTTACCTTGAGTGTATCAGAACTCTGAGTAGTCTTTCATCTATGTTTCACAAATGGAAGTGGTGAATTGTGCGCACGATGAGTTGATTCTGTGTAACGATGCTTTGCACAGTGACTAACACATATGAGATGGTCTATAGACTCTCGCTGCAAAAGGTGTACTCATCTTTGCCTGTCATATGAACGTGAATATGGTTGGAACCTCGTGTGATCCTGGCTTGCGAGTGAATGAAGAGTTATATTCGTCGAAAAAGCTTTGTTGGATAGTTCCCCTTCCTTCACATATGTTGGCCACACATTGAAGCGCAGTCCATTCCATAACTTACCTTATATTAGTGCTCAAAGGAGCGATGTCGCCGACAGATAACTCTAGTAGTGTCGATACTGTCGAGGTAAGATGAAAGAGTGAGGCAAAAATGCGGGAATGCAATCTAACGGTTCAAGGAAATAACCGGAACAACTAGTTCTCGAGAACACGTAGATCTATTATCCTGAGATAATTCAATAAATTCTCCAACTAATTACCCGCTAACACGTGAACACTACAAAGCAACATTCTCTGCTTACAAAAATGAGCCTCTCTGACCAACAAAAGGTGACCGTAGAGATACACTGTAGACTACGTCAACAACATCAAAATACGGCCGAGCGCGGCAACTTCGTTGAGCAAAAACCTTGGAGACACACCTTCGATAACGGCGTATACTCATGTGTGCACATCAGTATGGATCAATTATAACATTTCTCATGCCTTGGAGCTTAAAAAGTACATCATCTGAAGATGTCAAACATTGAAGTGCCTCTGGTATTACTGGGAAGCACAAGATCATCATCTGAATCAGGCTCTGGACCTGCAGGCCTCTTGCCAAGAGCAATACCTATTAGCCTCATTTCCTCCTTCCTAGCCTCAGCAGCAGCTACCCTGTCTGCTCTTTTTCTTGCTGCTGCAGCTTCTTTCTCTGCTCTCTTCTTGGCTGCAGCTTCCTCCTTTTCAGCCTTCTTCTGAGCTTGATGCCTTGCTTTATTCTTAGCAGCCAAAGCTTTCTTGGTCTCCATAATGATCTGCCTTGTTTCTTCCTTAGCCTTCTTTGCTATTGCAGCTTCTTATTTTTTCTTCTCTCTCTTCTCAGCTTGTGACTTCCTCTTCCTCTCTGCTCCAATGCTTTCTTCTCCTCTTGCTGATGTCTCTTCCTGGCAGCTTCCTCTGCTTTCTTTTGTTGTTCCTCCCTTCTTGCTGCAAGAAGTGCTTCCTTCTTATCTTCCAGTTCTTTGTCTCTCTGCCTCTTGAGGAGAAGTAATTTTTTGGCCAAGTCACCTTGCTGGATTGTGCTTGAGCTCCCATTGTTGCTGGATTGTGCTGTAGCTCCCATGTTTTGATTGAGCATGGCCCTTGCAGCACATATGAAAGTTGATTCTGGTATAGGCCCTGATGCAACCACTCTTGGCAGAGGCCTCTGGATGGCAAAAGTACATATGAAAGTTGATTAATAACATGTTTTATGTATGAACTTAACATCAATTACATGAAAAGAAGCACATTAACTTACCATTTTTGAAACCATATGATCAACCATAAGATCTTCTGTGACATGATTTTCTGGATAGTTGTGCTCCTGTTGAAGTTCAAGTAATTTTGAATGATTAGGCAACAGTGCTAGAAAACCTACAGTACAAATGATGAAAGGCATACCTGAGTAATAACTTGCTCATCATCTCCTACGTTTGGAGCACCTTCTGCATTACTAGCTTCCACATTTGGATCAACTTCCACATTTGGAGCACCTTCTGCATGTGGTTGTGGTGTAGCTTGCACATTTGGAGGGGGCAGACCATCCTTGAGGTACTTACAGCCTTTAATGTTGTGGTCTGGCTCTCCACAATAGTTGCAATGCATATCACACCATGCCTTGACATTTTGCCACCATTGCTGCAAGAAACTTCATGTGGGGCCTTTCTTCTGCTCTTGCATGGCCTGCCTACCTGCTTGGTGTACAATGGTGGCTTGATTGGGGGTCCATTCATCCTCTCCCATTCTGTCTTATCTCTGCAGGGATAGATGATGTTCTTGTATGCTTTCTTGAACATCCCAAAAGAATAGAATTGGTTCACCAGTAGGAGGGGATCAACTCTCTCATGTCTAGCACATGTTATAGCATGTACACATGGTGTGCCACTCTTCTGCCACCTCTTGCAGCTACACTCATTACTGTGCCAGTCAACAATGTAGTCAGTCCCTCTATCACCAACCTGAAAGACTCCATCACCAGCCCCATCAACATAGCAGGTGTTTGCCCATTCAGTTAGCTTATCAACCTTTTTCTTGATCTTAGGGCATATGTCTCCTTTCATCTTATCTCCTATCTGCTTGTTGTAGTGCCTCTACATCAATTGTTGTTTAATTCTTTCAAGCATTGATAATATTGGTAGCTTCCTAGCATCTAATATGTACCTGTCCATGTAAATGACACATCAGTAAATATTTGAATAGAGTACCAGATAGCATATGAGAACATGAGAGCAGTTGGTTCTTACTTGTTAAATACTTCACAATTGTTGTTGAGCAAGATATCACACTTGGGTAGATCACTTTGAAATGCCCTAACCCAAGTGTTAGGTTCAAGCTCATGCAACCATTTGTAGGCATCGCAAGAAAATAATACAAAAAAAAGAACAAACATCAAAATCATAAAAAAAAAAACAAGATAAGGTTTGAAAACATCAACATATAACCTAGGCTCGGATGCCACTATTGGGGTTTCGTAGTAATTTCAAAAAAATTCCTACGCACATGCAAGATCATGTGATGCATAGCAACGAGGGGGAGAGTGTTGCACGTACCACGCAGACCGACTGCGGAAGCGCTGACACGTAGAGGAAGTAGTCGTACGTCTTCACGATCCAACCGATCAAGTACCAAAACTACGGCACCTCCGAGTTCGAGCACACGTTCAGCTCGATGACGATCCCCGGACTCCGATCCAGCAAAGTGTCGGGGAAGAGTTCCGTCAGCACGACGGCGTGGTGACGATCTTGATGAACTACAGCAGCAGGGCTTCGCCTAAACTCCGCTACAGTATTATCGAGGTATATGGTGGCAGGGGGCACCGCACACGGCTAAGGAATAGATCACGTGGATCAACTTGTGTGTTCTAGGGTGCCTCTACCTCAGTATATAAAGGAGCCAAGGGGGGAGGGGGGAGCCGGCCAGGGAGAGAGGCGCAGGAGGAGTCCTACTCCTTCCGGGAGTAGGACTCCCCCCCAATCCTATTCCAACTAGGATTCCCAAGGGGGAAAGGGGGAGAAGGGTGGCCGGCCACCTCTCCTAGTCCTAATAGTACTAGGGGAGGGGGGAGGTGCGCAGCCCCCTTGGGCTGCCCCTTTCTCCTTTCCACTAAGGCCCATGAAGGCCCATATGGCTCCCGGGGGGTTCCGGTAACCTCCCGGTAACCCGGTAAAATCCCGATTTCACCCGGAACACTTCCGATGTCCAAACATAGGCTTCCAATATATCAATCTTTACGTCTCGACCATTTCGAGACTCCTCGTCATGTCCGTGATCACATCCGGGACTCCGAACAACCTTCGGTACATCAAAATGCATAAACTCATAATGTAATTGTCATCGTAACCTTAAGCGTGCGGACCCTACGGGTTCGAGAACAATGTAGACATGATCGAGACACGTCTCCGGTCAATAACCAATAGCGGGACCTGGATGCCCATATTGGCTCCTACATATTCTACGAAGATCTTTATCGGTCAGACCGCATAACAACATACGTTGTTCCCTTTGTCATCGGTATGTTACTTGCCCTAGATTCGATCGTCGGTATCCAATACCTAGTTCAATCTCGTTATCGGCAAGTCTCTTTACTCGTTCCGTAATACATCATCTCACAACTAACATATTAGTTGTAATGCTTGCAAGGCTTATGTGATGTGTATTACCGAGAGGGCCCAGAGATACCTCTCCGACAATCGGAGTGACAAATCCTAATCTCGAAATACGCCAACCCAACATCTACCTTTGGAGACACCTGTAGATGCTCCTTTATAATCACCCAGTTACGTTGTGACGTTTGGTAGCACCAAAAAGTGTTCCTCCGGCAAACGGGAGTTGCATAATCTCATAGTCATAGGAACATGTATAAGTCATGAAGAAAGCAATAGCAACATACTAAACGATCGGGTGCTAAGCTAATGGAATGGGTCATGTCAATCAGATCATTCACTAATGATGTGATCCCGTTAATCAAATAACAACTCTTTGTTCATGGTTAGGAAACATAACCATCTTTGATTAACGAGCTAGTCAAGTAGAGGCATACTAGTGACACTTGTTTGTCTATGTATTCACACATTATTATGTTTCCGGTTAATACAATTCTAGCATGAATAATAAACATTTATCATGATATAAGGAAATAAAATATAACATTATTATTGCCTCTAGGGCATATTTCCTTCAGTCTCCCACTTGCACTAGAGTCAATAATCTAGATTACACAGTAATGATTCTAACACCCATGGAGCTTGGGTGCTGATCATGTTTTGCTCGTGGAAGAGGCTTAGTCAACGGGTCTGCAACATTCAGATCCGTATGTATCTTGCAAATCTCTATGTCTCCCACCTGAACTAGATCCCGGATGGAATTGAAGCGTCTCTTGATGTGTTTGGTTCCTTGTGAAATCTGGATTCCTTTGCCAAGGCAATTGCACCAGTATTGTCACAAAAGATTTTCATTGGACCCGATGCACTAGGTATGACACCTAGATCGGATATGAACTCCTTCATCCAGACTCCTTCGTTGCTGCTTCCGAAGCAGCTATGTACTCCGCTTCACATGTAGATCCCGCCACAACGCTTTGTTTAGAACTGCACCAACTGACAGCTCCACCGTTAATGTAAACACGTATCCGGTTTGCGATTTAGAATCTCCGGATCAGTGTCAAAGCTTGCATCAACGTAACCATTTACGACGAGCTCTTTGTCACCTCCATATACGAGAAACATATCCTTAGTCCTTTTCAGGTATTTCAGGATGTTCTTGACCGCTGTCCAGTGATCCACTCCTGGATTACTTTGGTACCTCCCTGCTAAACTTATAGCAAGGCACACATCAGGTCTGGTACACAGCATTGCATACATGATAGACCTATGGCTGATGCATAGGGAACATCTTTCATATCTCTCTATCTTCTGCAGTGGTCGGGCATTGAGTCTTACTCAACTTCACACCTTGTAACACAGGCAAGAACCCTTTCTTGCTTGATCCATTTTGAACTTCTTCAAAACTTTGTCAAGGTATGTGCTTTGTGAAAGTCCAATTAAGCGTCTTGATCTATCTCTATAGATCTTGATGCCCAATATGTAAGCAGCTTCACCGAGGTCTTTCATAAAACTTATTCAAGTATCCCTTTATGCTATCCAGAAATTCTATATCATTTCCAATTAGCAATATGTCATCCACATATAATATCAGAAATGCTACAGAGCTCCCACTCACTTTCTTGTAAATACAGGCTTCTCCAAAAGTCTGTATAAAACCAAATGCTTTGATCACACATCAAAGCGTTTATTCCAACTCCGAGAGGCTTGCACCAGTCCATAAATGGATCGCTGGAGCTTGCACACTTTGTTAGCTCCCTTTGGATCGACAAAACCTTCCGTTGCATCATATACAACTCTTCTTCCAGAAATCCATTCAGAATGCAGTTTTGACATCCATCTGCCAAATTTCATAATCATAAAATGCGGCAATTGCTAACATGATTCGGACAGACTTAAGCATCGCTACGGGTGAGAAGGTCTCATCGTAGTCAATCCCTTGAACTTGCCGAAAACCTTTTGCGACAAGTCGAGCTTTGTAGACAGTAACATTACCATCAGCGTCAGTCTTCTTCTTAAAGATCCATTTATTTTCTCAATTGCTTGCCGATCATCGGGCAAGTCAACCAAAGTCCATACTTTGTTCTCATACATGGATCCCATCTCAGATTTCATGGCTCAAGCCATTTTGCGAATCTGGGCTCACCATCGCTTCCATAGTTCGTAGGTTCATCATGATCTAGTAGCATGACTTCCAGAACAGGATTACCGTACCACTCTGGTGCGGATCTTACTCTGGTTGATCTACGAGGTTCAGTAGTACTTGATCTGAAGTTTCATGATCATTATCATTGCTTCCTCACTAACTGGTGTAGGTGTCACTGAAACAGTTTTCTGTGATGAACTACTTTCCATAAGGGAGCAGGTACAGTTACCTCGTCAAGTTCTACTTTCCTCCCACTCACTTCTTTCGAGAGAAACTCCTTCTCTAGAAAGGATCCATTCTTAGCAACGAATGTCTTGCCTTCGGATCTGTGATAGAAGGTGTACCCAACAGTTCCTTTGGGTATCCTATGAAGACACATTTCTCCGATTTGGGTTCGAGCTTATCAGGTTGAAGCTTTTTCACATAAGCATCGCAGCCCCAAA
>NC_053022.1:566067895-566082133 GCF_003073215.2 Triticum urartu | reverse complement strand
CATCACACAATCTCAGATTCATCTATTCAACCAACACAAAGAACTTCAATGAGTGCCCCAAAGTTTCTACTGGAGAGTCAAGATGAAAACGTGTGCCAAACCCTATGCATAGATTCCCAAGGTCACGGAACCCGCAAGTTGATCACCAAAACATAAATCAAGTGAATCAATAGAATACCCCATTGTCACCACAGGTATCCCACGCAAGACATACATCAAGTGTTCTCAAATCCTTAAAGACTCAAACTGATAAGATAACTTCAAAGGGAAAACTCAATCCATTACAAGAGATAGAGGGGGAGAAACATCATAAGATCCAACCATAATAGCAAAGCTCGCGATACATCAAGATCGTGCCAAATCAAGAACACGAGAGAGAGAGAGAGATCAAACACATAGCTACTAGTACATACCCTCAGCCCCGAGGGTGAACTACTCCCTCCTCATCATGGAGAGTGCTGGGATGATGAAGATGGCGACCGGTGATGATTCCCCCCTCCGGAAGGGTGCCAGAACAGGGTCCCGATTGGTTTCTGGTGGCTACAGAGGCTTGCGGCGATGGAACTCCCGATCTAGGTTACTTTCTGGAGGTTTGGGGATTTATAGGAGAGGTTGGCATCGAGAACAAGTCCGGGGGCCCCATGGAGAGTTCACGAGGCACAGGGGTGTGCCCCAGGGGTTGGGTGCGCCCTCCACCCTCGTGGGGCCCATGGGACTCCCCTCCGGAAACTCTTCGTTCCAGTATTTTTTATATTTTCCAGAAAAAATCTCCATTGATTTTTAGTGCATTCCGAGAACTTTTATTTCTGCACAAAAATAACACCATGGTAGTTCTGCTGAAAAAAACGTCAGTCCGGGTTAGTTCTACCCAAATCATACCAAAATCATGTAAAAATATATTATAAGCATGGCATGAATACATCAAAAATTATACATACGTTGGAGACGTATCAGGTAGCGGCGTGACGACTTGTGAACAGAACTCGAAACTCTAAAGAACTAGACGCTAAGACCTACAACTTGACACGACGATGCAACCGCAAATTCAACAACGCAAATACAGAAAAGATTATGCAATGGCTCAGATTGGTTTGGATATGATGAACTAACCCTAATTTTTTTGTGGCTTTTTCGTGGACTGTAGGTATGAAGAACAGACTCGATCTAAACTACGAAAAACTGTTAAATCTCAACGAGCAACCTGGAAATCTGATACCACTTGATAGAGGTGAAGGTGTCCCGTCTTTCGATGAGATGGTGATTATCGTTTCGGAGGAGTAGACTTTGATGACCCGACTACGAACGTGCGAAGACGTCGTGCCTTAGCAATCGCTAAACCAACTCTGAGAGGTTATTGACCACGCCGGAGCATGATCAACCTGACCACGAAGGTCTATTTCTTGCAAGCAAAGTAAGAACAGGCAAGAAACTAAGATTGCAATCTGGATATTGCGAATATAAGATGAAAGCTTTATTGATGAATGTGGGGTTCTGTGACGTCATTGTCTAGTCGTTGAACACAAACGAAGTACGTGAAGTTGCAGTATGGCGAACTTTTAATCTAAACAAAACCCAAAGTCTAAACGAAGCCCTAAGGGCTGTATATATGGAGGAAGAGGCGGGGAATTTCGTGGCCCTTGGGAGGTCCAAAACCAACCCTAACTCTTGTTTCCCCACACATACAGACTCTAAAAACATCCTATACTTAAGTATTTCGAAATTACATGGGCCTGGCCCACTAATAAGGTGACGCATCACCTAGAATAGCCTCTGCACGAAATTTATGAAGTGGCATCTTGTATATTTCGTCCAAGGCTTCATGCACTCCTTATGGTGGCTTCAAAGTCCTGAAATCATCACTTGTAACTCCGTTCTTATTCCCCTTGCGCATGCCATCATCTCCATGCTTGGTCTTGCTCAAGTGTTCACCCCTCTTATCCATGCCAGGCCCTTCATTTGTAAGCAAAACAAATGTATCCAATTTAGGCAGCATCATATTCTCATGAACATTAGAATCATTACCAAGAAACGAAAGTACCTGATAATTTAATTGGCGTGCATGAGCTCTAGTAATTAGTCCAGTATGTATATCAGCAGGGGTTGTGGGTGTAACAATGGTATTGATGTCCTCATCAGGATCCATGTATGAGAACATAGTATGGACTTTGGTTGACTTGCCTGATGATCGGCAAGCCATAGAAAATAAATGGATCTTCAAGAAGAAGACTGACGCTGATGGTAATGTTACTGTCTACAAAGCTCGACTTGTTGCGAAAGGTTTTCAACAAGTTGAAGGAGTTGACTATGATGAGACCTTCACACCCGTAGCGATGCTTAAGTCTGTCCGAATCATGTTAGCATGTTAGCAATTGCCGCATTCTATGATTATGAAATTTGGAAAATGGATGTCAAAACTGCATTCCTTAATGGATATCTTAAAGAAGAGTTGTATATGATGCAACCAGAAGGTTTTGTTGATCCAAAAGGTGCTAACAAAGTGTGCAAGCTCCAGCGATCCATTTATGGACTGGTGCAAGCCTCTCGGAGTTGGAATATACGCTTTGATAGTGTGATCAAAGCATATGGTTTCATACAAACTTTTGGAGAAGCCTGTATTTACAAGAAAGTGAGTGGGAGCTCTGTAGCATTTCTAATATTATATGTGGATGACATATTGTTGATTGGAAATAATACAAAATTTCTAGATAGCATAAAAGGATACTTGAATAAGAATTTTTCAAGGAAAGACCTTGGTAAAGCTGCTTATATATTGGGCATCAAGATCTATAGAGATAGATCAAGACGCTTAATTGGACTTTCAGAAAGCACATACCTTGATAAAGTCTTGAAGAAGATCAAAATGGATCAGTCAAAGAATGGGTTCTGGCCTGTGTTACAAGGTGAGAAGTTGAGTCAGACTCAATGCCCGACCACTGCAGGAGATAGAGAGAAAAATAAAGTCATTCCCTATGCCTCAGCCATAGGTTCTATCATGTATGCAATGTTGTGTAGCAGACTTGATGTGTGCCTTGCTATTAGTTTAGCAGGGAGGTGCCAAAGTAATCCAGTTGTGGATCACTGGACAGCGGTCAAGAACATCTTGAAATACCTGAAAAGGACTAAGGATATGTTTCTCGTTTATGGAGGTGACAAAGAGCTCGTCGAAAATGGTTACGTCAATGCAAGCTTTGACACTGATCCGGATGACTCTAAGTCACAAACCGGATATGTATTTATATTGAATGGTGGAGCTGTCAGTTGGTGCAGTTCCAAGCAGAGCGTCGTGGCGGGATCTACGTGTGAAGCGGAGTACATAGCTGCTTCGGAAGTAGCAAATGAAGGAGTCTGGATGAAGGAGTTCATATCCGATCTAGGTGTAATACCTAGTGCATCGGGTCAAATGAAAATATTTTGTGACAATACTAGAGAAATTGCCTTGGCGAAGGAATCTAGATTTCACAAGAGAACCAAACACATCAAGAGACGCTTTAATTCCATCCGCGATCAAGTCAAGGAGGGAGACATAGAAATTTGCAAGATACATACATATTTGAATGTTGCAGAACCATTGACTAAGCCTCTGTCACGAGCAAAACATGATCAGCACCAAGACTCCATGGGTGTTAGAATCATTACTATGTAATGTAGATTATTGACTCTAGTGAAAGTGGGAGACTGAAGGAAATATGCCCTAGAGGAAATAATAAAGTTGTTATTTATATTTCCTTATATCATGATAAATGTTTATTATTCATGCTAGAACTGTATTAACCGAAAACTTAGTACATGTGTGAATACATAGACAAAACTGAGCCTCCCTAGTATGCCTCTACTTCACTAGCTCGTTAATCAAAGATGGTTAAGTTTCCTAACCATAGACTTGTGTTGTCATTTGATGAATGGGATCAGATCATTAGAGAATGATGTGATGGACAAGACCCATCCATTAGCTTAGCATAATGATCGTTTAGTTTTATTGCATTGCTTTCTTCATGACTTATGGATGTTCCTCTGACTATGAGATTATGCAATTCCCGAATACCAGAGGAACACCTTGTGTGCTATCAATTGTCACAACGTAACTAGGTAATTATAAAGATGCTCTACATGTGTCTCCGACGGTGTTTGTTGAGTTGGCATAGATCGAGATTAGGATTTGTCACTCCGTATATCGGAGAGGTATCTCTGGGCCCTCTCAGTAATACACATCACTATGAGCCTTGCAAGCAATGTGACTAATGAGTTAGTCATGGGATGATGTATTACAGAACGAGTAAAGAGACTTGCCGGTAACGAGATTGAACTAGGTATGATGATACATACGATCGAATCTCGGGCAAGTAACATATCGATGACAAAGGGAACAACGTATGTTCTTATGCGGTTTGACTCATAAAGACCTTCGAATAATATGTAGGAGCTAATCTGAGCATCAAGGTTCCGCTATTAGTTATTGACCGGAGATATGTCTCGGTCATGTCTACATAGTTCTCGAACCCGCAGGGTCCGCACACTTAATGTTCGACGATGATTTGTATTATGAGTTCTGTGATTTGATGACTGAAGTTTGTTCAGTGTCCCGGATAAGATCATGGACATGACGAGGAGTCTCGAAATGGTCGAGAGGTAAAGATTCATATATTGGAAGGTTACATTCGGACACCGGAACGGATTGGGTTGATTCGGATGAGTTTCGGAGTACCGGGGGTTACCACACCCCCCCGGGAGGTTAATGGGCCACCATCGGCCTTAGTGGAGAAGAGAGAGGGCCGGCCAGGAGGTGGCACGTGCCCCTTGCCAATCCTAATTGGACAAGGGGTGGGGTCGGCGCCCCCCCTTTCCCTCTGCTACTCCTCCTCTCTTTCCCCCTTTGCTACTCCGGAAAAGGAAAAAAGGAGAGGGGAATCCTACTAGGACTAGGGAGTCCTAGTAGGACTCTCCACACTTGGCACGCCCCAAGGAGGTCGTCCTCCTCTCCTCCCCCTTTATATATGGAGGCGGGTGATACGTCTCCGTCGTATCTATAATTTTTGATTGTTCCATGCCAATATTATTCAACTTTCATATACTTTTTGGCAACTTTTTATTTTATTTTTGGGACTAACATATTGATCCAGTGCCCAGTGCCAGTTCCTGTCCGTTGCATGTTTTTGGTTTCGTAGAATATCCATATCAAACAGAGTCCAAACGGGATAAAAATGGACGGAGCTTATTTTTGGAAAATATGGAAAATTCGGAGGAAAATCAATGCGAACCAGTGCCCGAGGTGGTCACGAGGTAGGGGGGCGCCTACCCTCGTGAGCCCACCGTAAGGCGGTTGACGCTCTTCTTTTGCCGCAAGAAAGCTAATATTCGGGAAAAAAAATCAAGGCGAAGGTTTCAGGCCAATCGGAGTTACAGATCTCCATATATATATATGAAACGGTGAAACAGAGCCAAAAAAGAACGCAGAAACAGAGAGAGACAAAGAGACATATCCAATCTCGGAGGAGCTCTCGCCCCTCCCATGCCATGGAGGCCAAGGACCAGAGGGGAAACCCTTCTCCCATCTAGGGAGGAGGTCAAGGAAGAAGAGGAAGAAGGGGGCCCCTCTCCCCCTCTCCTCCGGTGGCTCCGGAACGCCGCCGTGGCCATCATCATCATCACCGCGATCTTCACCAACACCTCCGCCATCTTCACCAACATCTCCATCACCTTCCCCTCTCTATCTACAGCGGTCCACTCTCCCGCAACCCGCTGTACCCTCTACATGAACATGGTGCTTTATGCTTCATATTATTATCCAATGATGTGTTGCCATCCTATGATGTCTGAGTAGATTTTCGTTGTCCTATCGGTGGTTGATGAATTGCTATGATTGATTATTTGCTTGTGGTTGTGTTGCTACTTTGGTGCCATCATATGAGCGCGCACGTGGATCACACCATAGGGTTAGTTGTATGTTGATAGGACTATGTATTGGAGGGCAAGAGTGACAGAAGCTTCAACCTAGCATAGAAATTGATGCATACGGGATTAAAGGGGGGACAATATATCTTAAGTCTATGGTTGGGTTTTACCTTAATGAACATTAGTAGTTGCGGATGCTTGCTAATAGTTCCAATCATAAGTGCATAGAATTCCAAGTAAGGGATGACATGCTAGCAGTGGCCTCTCCCACATAATACTTGCTATCGGTCTAGTAAAGTAGTCAATTGCTTAAGGGACAATTTCGCAACTCCTACCACCACTTTTCCACACTCGCTATATTTACTTTATTGCTTCTTTACCTAAACAGCCCCTACTTTTTATTTACGTAATCTTTATTATCTTGCAAACCTATTGTCGGTGTCAAAACTGGCGGATCTCGGGTAGGGGGTCCCGAACTGTGCGTCTAGGCCAGATGGTAACAGGAGGCAAGGAACACGATGTTTTACCCAGGTTCGGGCCCTCTTGATGGAGGTAAAACCCTACGTCCTGCTTGATTAATATTGATGATATGGGTAGTACAAGAGTAGATCTACCACGAGATCAAGGAGGCTAAACCCTAGAAGCTAGCCTATGGTATGATTGTTGTATGATGAAGTTGTCCTACGGACTAAAACCCTCCGGTTTATATAGACACCGGAGAGGGTTAGGGTTACACAAAGTCGGGTACAATGGTAGGAGATCTTGAATATCCGCATCGCCAAGCTTGCCTTCCACGCCAAGGAAAGTTCCATCCGGACACGGGACAAAGTCTTCAATCTTGTATCTTCATAGTCCTGGAGTCCGGCTACCCGAACACCCCCTAATCCAGGACTCCCTCAGTAGCCCCTGAACCAGGCTTCAATGACGACGAGTCCGGCGCGTAGATTGTCTTCGGCATTGCAAGGCGGGTTCCTCCTCCAAATTCTTCATAAAAGTTTGTAAACACCAAGAGTAGTGTCCGGCTCTGCAAAATAAGTTTCCACGTATTGCCACAGAGAGAATAATATTAACACAAATCTAATCTGCTGACGTATTCCGCAGCGTGACATCACACTACGGCCAAGCCTTTATTCGAATCGTTTTCACTTTTCCACCTCAGCGTGTTTTGCGAGGCGGTTTCCTTGGCACGTCTTGTCAAAGCAGAGATCGTGTCCCCCATTTACGGGATTCTCATCAATACGGACGTGGGTAACCCAACCGCGCCATTTATCACGGCGCTTGGGAGGCAAGCGAGTTTTACTAGGCTGGTGGGGACGCATAGTCGCATCCGCTCATATAAGGGGATAAGGATCCACCTTTTTACCTACGCCTTCTTCCTCCTTTGCCTATCCATCTTCTGCGCACCCGAGCTCCAGCGCCCAAGCCCGCACTTCCTACCTCAACCTTCTCCAACAATGTCCGGAGCGGGAGGCAAGTGGATGGTCTCCTCCGTCACGGAGGGCCATGTCAAAAGGCTAAGGAAGGCCGGATACCTGTCCAAAGACATCGCGCACCGGCTTCCTGAGGAGGGGCAGCTTCTCCCCACCCCAAGGCCCCATGAGAGGGTAGTATTTCTTCCCCACTTCCTCCGCGGACTGGGTTTTCCTCTCCACCCATTTGTCCGCGGGCTCATGTTCTACTATGGCCTAGATTTCCACGATCTGGCCCCGAACTTCATCCTCAATATCTCGGCGTTTATCGTCGTGTGCGAGGCTTTCCTCTGCATCCGCCCCCATTTCGGCCTCTGGCTCAAGACCTTCAACGTCAAGCCAAAGGTGGTGCGCGGCAACCAGGCGGAGTGCGGAGGTGCCATGGCGGGCAAAATAGCCAACGTCCTATGGCTCGAGGGCTCCTTTGTGGAGACCTTGAAGGGGTGGCAGTCAGGGTGGTTTTACATCACCGAGCCACGCGATCCGAAGTGGATCGCAGCCCCTGAATTCCGATCCGGACCCCCTACGCGGCTCACGTCCTGGAAGGAGACGGGCTTGTCGTGGGGCGACGAAGAAGAGGTGACCGGACTGCAAAAATGCATCCAGTCCCTGGTGAACAAGCAGCTCAAGCTTGTCAACGTAGTCCAGGTCATGCTCGTCCGCCGGATCCTTCCGTGTCAAGAACGGGACTTCAATTTGTGGGAGTTCAACCCGGCGCAGCACCGAACTCTGAGCAGGCTCTTCGACACGACGTACGAAGATGTCTGGAAGGGGCTAACCAAAGGCGCCGAGGCTCCCACATCCGCCTCCGAAGACCGCGGATTCAGCTCGCAGCGTCCTGCTGGCGAGGTAAAATATTTTCATCTTTTACAGGATGTTAAGTTTTCTTCATAGTTTGACTCTATGCGGGATCTAAACTCCCTCACCTTTGACAGGATTGGCAGGCGAAGTCCGGACTGATTAACTGTCCGGCTCCCTTGCCCGAAGACCCAGCCCCTGCTCTCCTAGTGAAGCTGCTGGTTCCGGCACCTTATGTGGTGCCGGAGAAGAAGGCCAAGAAGAAGAAGGCCACGGGGACTCGAAAGAGTTCCCGGCATATGGTGGTGTCGGACTCGTCGTCCGATGAGTCCGAGACGCACTCCTCCCGTGAAGACGAGGAGGAGGAAGAAGAGACCTCTCCCCCTCCAGCGGGGGGAGGAAAGAAGAGGAAGGCCGCCCCTAGTAGGGGAGGCCGAAGGGTCCAAGAAGAGGAAAACCCCTCCGCCGGACTACGCCCCCGACGCCGACGAGGACGAAGAGGAGTGGCCGGACAGGGCCAAGCGTCCGGCGAAATCGTAAGTGTTCGGATACCAGAGTAACTCATGATATTCCTTTTGTTGCGCAGCTTTCCCTAATGTCGAATATAATCATGCAGCCCGCCCAAGGACGGGCTCGACGAGTCGTCGAGCGGCTCCCTGGATTCATCGGACGTGAATTCAGTTCCGCCCGCTGCCTCCCCCTGTGCTGCGGATGACGCCGAAGTGGCGTCGCGACAAGCTCCGGGGCAAGAGGAGGTGGTCCAGGAGGAGCCGCGAGGCGACCTCCCGGACTCCAGGAGTAAAGGGGACAAGACCCCCCAGGGCTCCAAGTCCGGCTTTAAGCCAGACACCGCGCCGGAATCATCAACGGTTCCGGACCGCGCAGGCGAACTCCTGCAAGAGGAGCAAGCCTATTGAGCCGGCGTCCTCCGTCCAACCGGAGGCGCCGGACAATCTGCTGGAGGTGCTTAAGGGCGCCTCCATCGACGAGGAGCACCGTACCATCATGAGTACGGTGGTCCAGAAGGTTCGGTCCGCCAAAAGCGGACTGACTGAAGCTTGTGCTAGCCTTCTAACAGGCTTCGAGGTAAGTAGAAATATGTAAAAATATTACGCATAGAGGAGAGACCCTGATGCTCTGTTTGGCGTTCGGAAAGAAAAGCCGAATAGAGGATCTATTAAATATCGCAGGAGTCTAACTAAAAAGGAGTCAATATACGTATGCAGGCTTCGCTGCTGGCCACCGCCGCACTGACTGCGGAGGTGGGTGCCCTGAAGCAGGGCCTCGAGCGGACCGAGCAAGAGCTCGGCCTTGCCAAACGGACAGCTCGAGGAGAAAGAAGGTAAGAGATACCTTATAGAAAAAATGCCTATAAGAAGACGCAATTGCAAAAAATGACAGGAGTATACTGCTTATTGTAGGGGCCACAACTGAGGTGGCGACCCTCAAGCAGGCGCTGTCCGAGGCCGAGAAAGAGCGGCCACGGAGCGCACCGAGCGGGAGAAATTTGAGGCGCAGGTCGGCGAGGTGCAGCAAGAGCTTCAGGCTCATGAAAAAACATGAGAGTTTGGAGCTCGACTCGAAGACGCGAGCGTCCGAGCTTGCTGCGGCCCTTAAAACTGCCAAATCTGCCAAGGCCGAAGCCCAGAAGGCCCTCCAGGAATTGGATGCGGTGAAAAAGATAGCGGCGGGTAAGGCATTCTCTATGCAAAGCAGACATATAAAAGTAAACTACTTGTTACTTACCCGAATCCGGAGCTCTCCAGGGGCATTCGCAGATCTTCCCCGCAGCGTATCCGATGCCGCCGCATTCTACCGAGCCGAGGAAGGCAGCTCGACGGAGAAGGTGTTCTGGTCTCAGTACGCTGAGGCCGGACACCCTGTGCCCTTGAGCGACCAGCTGAAGCAGCTGGTCGAGCTCCACAAGGCGGCCGAACAGGCCCTGAAGGGCTTCATAGTTCGGCTGTGGCCTGGAGAGGCCCTGCCTGGGAGCTACTTCGGACTGGTGCGGCGGCTGGTGGAGGCTTGTCCAAGGCTCGAGGTCATCGCTCCGTCTGCATCGAAGGTGCCCGTAGGGCCCTTGCCCGTGCAAAGGTGCACTGGGGTAAGCTGGACGGTGAGAAGCTTGTGAGGGACGGGCCGCCGCCGGGGAAGGAGCATCGCAAGCCCGAGAACTATTACAAGGATGTTCTGGCCGGTGCCCGCCTTATGGCGGATGAATGCACCAAGGATGTAATTTTTGAATGAACTCGCTCGTGTTATCCTGTGCGCTGAAAACTTGTTCATATGCGCTAAGCAATGCTTGAATTTAAAATATTACTTTCTGTGCGGCCGTTTATCAAAAAATTGAGAGATGGCCAGTCGTCGGCTTCTGCCCCCATGCCACTAGTGCTGGGGTGTTCGGGATAAACCTGAGCGCTCTTTTTCCCATGATTGGGTCCGTCGAGGGAGGCGCTCAGCACAACGAACAAGGCAATCGGACTATAATGCTTGAACACTCTCACTTAGCCATAGAACTCTATAATTTTAAATTTCGGCGAAGCCCCTAGTATTCGGAAGACCGAGTTCGGGGCGCTATCCACGCCTTGGCCGGACAAATCGTTCCTCGCTCGAAGCGGCATAAGTCTTTAAGGACTCGAAAAACCTCTCGAACAGCGACCGGTCTCTCGCCTCATCATGACAGTCAGTTTTAGCTTTCTCTACTGAGGTGCTCAGCCCAGCTCAACTGGGGCACAATCGCAGTAGTTCTCCTAGTGCTACCTTAGCCGATATAGCGGAACGTAAGGCACCAAAACATAGGAGCCGGGCAAACCCAACTATTGACCCAAATCATGATTCGGAGCCGATGCATATAGTGCTATAAGTTCGGGGTGCCGCACTTGTGAAAGTGTACGGACTTCTCACGCCATATTGATGGGTACTGAAGCCCCTGGCGTATTTTTGCCGTACCACAGTGTACGGATGCAACATGTTATTGATAAACATATATATAAAAAGAGGATAATGCAAAAAATAGACAAAAAGCTATGCATTGTTTATAGAAAGGCTGCTATGAAAGCGGAACGATACAAATAGTGCGATAAGCAAAAGAAATTGGACTATTTAACATGTCCTGGCCAGGGGCAGGCCGCGGAATTGTATTAAAAAACAGGTATACTGCTCGCAATAGAGACACCTGGTGAAGGAAATATGCCCTAGAGGCAATAATAAAGTTATTATTTATTTCCTTATATCATGATAAATGTTTATTATTCATGCTAGAATTGTATTAACCGGAAACATAATACATGTGTGAATACATAGACAAACAGAGTGTCACTAGTATGCCTTTACTTGACTAGCTCGTTAATCAAAGATGGTTGTGTTTCCTAACCATGAACAAAGAGTTGTTATTTGATTAACGAGGTCACATCATTAGTTGAATGATCTGATTGACATGACCCATTCCATTAGCTTAGCACCCGATCGTTTAGTATGTTGCTATTGCTTTCTTCATGACTTATACATGTTCCTATAACTATGAGATTATGCAACTCCCGTTTACCGGAGGAACACTTTGGGTACTACCAAACGTCACAACGTAACTGGGTGATTATAAAAGAGTACTACAGGTGTCTCCAAAGGTACATGTTGGGTTGGCGTATTTTGAGATTAGGTTTTGTCACTCCGATTGTCGGAGAGGTATCTCTGGGCCCTCTCGGTAATGCACATCACTTAAGCCTTGCAAGCATTGCAACTAAATGAGTTAGTTGCGGGATGATGTATTACAGAACGAGTAAAGAGACTTGCCGGTAACGAGATTGAACTAGGTATTTGGAATACCGACGATCGAATCTCGGGCAAGTAACATACCGATGACAAAGGGAACAACGTATGTTGTTATGCGGTCTGACCGATAAAGATCTTCGTAGAATATGTAGGAGCCAATATGGGCATCCAGGTCCCGCTATTGGTTATTGACCGGAGACGTGTCTCGGTCATGTCTACATTGTTCTCGAACCCGTAGGGTCCGCACGCTTAAGGTTACGATGACAGTTATATTATGAGTTTATGCATTTTGATGTACCGAAGGTTGTTCGGAGTCCCGGATGTGATCACGGACATGACGAGGAGTCTCGAAATGGTCGAGACATAAAGATTGATATATTGGAAGCCTATATTTGAACATCGGAAGTGTTCCGGGTGAAATCGGGATTTTACCGGAGTACCGGGAGGTTACCGGAACCCCCGGGAGCCATATGGGCCTTAATGGGCTTTAGTGGAAAGGAGAAAGGGGCAGCCTAAGGTGGCCGCGCGCCTCCCCCCTTCCCCTAGTCCTATTAGGACTAGGAGAGGTGGCCGGCCCCCCTCTCCCTCTTTCCCCCTTGGGGAATCCTAGTCCAACTAGGATTGGGGGGGGGGAGTCCTACTCCCGGGAGGAGTAGGACTACTCCTGCGCCCTCCTCCTGGCCGGCGGCCCCCCTCCCCTTTGGCTCCTTTATATACTGAGGTAGAGGCACCCTAGAGACACACAAGTTGATCCACGTGATCTATTCCTTAGCCGTGTGCGGTGCCCCCTGCCACCATAGTCCTCGATAATACTGTAGCGGAGTTTAGGCGAAGCCCTGCTGCTGTAGTGCATCAAGATCGTCACCACGCCATCGTGCTGACGGAACTCTTCCCCGACACTTTGCTGGATCGGAGTCCGTGGATCGTCATCGAGCTGAACGTGTGCTCGAAATCGGAGGTGCCGTAGTTTCGGTGCTTGATCGGTTGGATCGTGAAGACGTACGACTACTTCCTCTACGTTGTGTCAACGCTTCCGCAGTCGGTCTTCGTGGGTACGTAGACAACACTCTCCCCTCTCGTTGCTATGCATCACATGATCTTGCGTGTCCGTAGGAATTTTTTTGAAATTGCTACGAAACCCAACAGTGGCATCCGAGCCTAGGTTATTTATGTTGATGTTATTTGCATGAGTAGAACACAAGTGAGTTGTGGGCGATATAAGTCATACTGCCTACCAGCATGTCATACTTTGGTTCGGCGGCATTGTTGGACGAGACGACCCGGACCAACGTTACGCGTACGCTTACGCGAGACTGGTTCCCCCGACGTGCTTTGCACATAGGCGGCTTGCGGGTGACTGTCTCTCCAACTTTAGTTGAACCGAGTATGGCTACGCCCGGTCCTTGCGAAGGTTAAAACGGAGTCTATTTGACAAACTATCGTTGTGGTTTTGATGCGTAGGTGAGATTGGTTCTTGCTTAAGCCCCTAGCAACCACGTAAAACTTGCAAACAACAAAGTAGAGGACGTCTAACTTGTTTTTGCAGGGCATGTTGTGATGTGATATGGTCAAGGCATGATGCTTTTATTGTATGAGATGATCATGTTTTGTAACCGAGTTATCGGCAACTGGCAGGAGCCATATGGTTGTCGCTTTATTGTATGCAATGCAATCGATGTAATGCTTTACTTTATTACTAAACGGTAGTGATAGTCGTGGAAGCATAAGATTGGCGAGACGACAACGATGCTACGATGGAGATCAAGGTGTCGCGCCGGTGACGATGGTGATCATACGGTGCTTCGGAGATGGAGATCACAAGCACAAGATGATGATGGCCATATCATATCACTTATATTGATTGCATGTGATGTTTATCTTTTTGCATCTTATCTTGCTTTGATTGACGGTAGCATTATAAGATGATCTCTCACTAAATTATCAAGAAGTGTTCTCCCTGAGTATGCACCATTGCAAAAGTTCGTCGTGCCAGACACCACGTGATGATCGGGTGTGATAAGCTCTACGTTCTTATACAACGGGTGCAAGCCAGTTTTGCACACGCAGAATACTCAGGTTAAACTTGACGAGCCTAGCATATGCAGATATGGCCTCGGAACACGGAGACCGAAAGGTCGAGCGTGAATCATATAGTAGATATGATCAACATAACGATGTTCACCATTGAAAACTACTCCATCTCACGTGATGATCGGTTATGGTTTAGTTGATTTGGATCACGTAATCACTTAGAAGATTAGAGGGATGTCTATCTAAGTGGGAGTTCTTAAGTAATTTGATTAATTGAACTTAA
>NC_053022.1:566002336-566066895 GCF_003073215.2 Triticum urartu | reverse complement strand
TCACATCATTCTCCTAATGATGTGATCCCGTTAATCAAATAACAACTCTTTGTCCATGGTTAGGAAACATAACCATCTTTGATTAACGAGCTAGTCAAGTAGAGGCATACTAGTGACACTCTGTTTGTCTATGTATTCACACATGTATTATGTTTCCGGTTAATACAATTCTAGCATGAATAATAAACATTTATCATGATATAAGGAAATAAATAATAACTTTATTATTGCCTCTAGGGCATATTTCCTTCAGTCTCCCACTTTCACTAGAGTCAATAATCTAGTTCACATCGCCATGTGATTTAACGACAATAGTTCACATCACCATGTGATTAACACCCATAGTTCACATCGTCATGTGACCAACACTCAAAGGGTTTACTAGAGTCAGTAATCTAGTTCACATCGCTATGTGATTAACACCCAAAAAGTGATCATGTTTTTCTTGTGAGAGAATTTTAGTCAACGGGTCTGCCACATTCAGATCCACATGTATTTTGCAAATTTCCATGTCAACAATGCTCTGCATGGAGCTACTCTAGCTAATTGCTCCCACTTTCAATATGTATCTAGATCGAGACTTAGAGTCATCCAGATCAGTGTCAAAACTTGCATCGACGTAACCCTTTACGGCGAACCTTTTTGTCACCTCCATAATCGAGAAACATATCCTTATTCCACTAAGGATAATTTTGACTGCTGTGCAGTGATCTACTCCTAGATCACTATTGTACTCCCATGCCAATTAGTGTAGGGTATACAATAGATCTGGTACACAGCATGGCATACTTTATAGAACCTATGACTGAGGCATAGGGACTGACTTTCATTCTCTTTCTATCTTCTGCCGTGGTCGGGCTTTGAGTCTTACTCAACTTCACACCTTGTAACACAGGCAAGAAACTTTTTCTTTGACTGTTCCATTTTGAACTACTTCAAAATCTTGTCAAGGTATGTACTCATTGAAAAAACTTATCAAGCGTCTTGATCTATCTCTATAGATCTTGAAGCTCAATATGTAAGCAGCTTTATCGAAGTCTTTCTTTGAAAAACTCCTTTCAAACACTCCTTTATGCTTTGCAGAATAATTCTACATTATTTCTGATCAACAATATGTCATACACATATACTTATCAGAAATGATGTAGTGCTCCCACTCACTTTCTTGTAAATACAGGCTTCACCGCAAGTCTGTATAAAACTATATGCTTTGATCAACTTATCAAAGCGTATATTCCAACTCCGAGATTCTTGCACCAGTCCATAGATGGATCGCTGGAGCTTGCATATTTAGTTAACACCTTTAGGATTGACAAAACCTTCTAGTTGCATCGTATACAACTCTTCTTTAGTAAATCCATTAAGGAATGCAGTTTTGTTTATCCATTTGCCAGATTTCATAAAATGCGGCAATTGCTAGCATGATTCGGACAGACTTAAGCATAGATACGAGTGAGAAAATCTCATCGTAGTCAACACCTTGAACTTGCCGAAAACCTTTTGCGACAATTCTAGCTTTGTAGATAGTAACACTACTATCAGCGTCCGTCTTCCTCTTGAAGATACATTTATTTTCTATGGCTTGCCGATCATCGGGCAAGTCAACCAAAGTATATACTTTGTTCTCATACATGGATCCCATCTCATATTTCATGGCCTCAAGCCATTTTGCGGAATCTAGGCTCATCATCGCTTCCTCATAGTTCGCAAGTTTGTCATGGTCTAGTAACATGACTTCCAGAACAGGATTACCGTACCACTCTGGTGCGGATCTCACTCTGGTTTACCTGCAAGATTCGGTAGTAACTTGATCTGAAGTTACATGATCATCATCATTAGCTTCCTCACTAATTGGTGTAGTAGTCACAGGAACAGATTTCTGTGATGAACTACTTTCCAATAAGGGAGAAGGTATAATTACCTTATCAAGTTTTTTACTTTCCTCCCACTCACTTCTTTCGAGAGAAACTCCTTCTCTAGAAAGTTTCCGAATTTAGCAACAAAAGTCTTGCCTTCGGATCTGTGATAGAAGGTGTATCCAATAGTTTCCTTTGGATATCCTATGAAGATTTACTTCTCCGATTTGGGTTCGAGCTTATCATGTTGAAACTTTTTCACATAAGCATCGCAGTCCCAAACTTTAAGAAACGACAACTTTGGTTTCTTACCAAACCACAGTTCAGATTGTGTCGTCTCAATGGACTTAGATGGTGCCCTATTTAACGTGAATGCAGTTGTCTCTAATGCATAACCCCAAAACGATAGTGGTAGATCGGTAAGAGACATCATAGATTGCACTATATCCAATAAAGTACGGTTATGACGTTCGGACACACCATTATGCTGTGGTGTTTCATGTGGCATGAGTTTGTGAAACTATTCCACATTGTTTTAATTGAAGACCAAACTCGTAACTCAAATATTTGTCTCCGCGATCAGATCATAGAAACTTTATTTTCTTGTCACGATGATTTTCCACTTCACTCTGAAATTCTTTGAACTTTTCAAATGTTTCAGACTTATGTTTCATCAAGTAGATATACCCATATCTGCTCAAATCATCTGTGAAGTTCAGAAAATAACGATACTTGTCGTGAGCCTTAACACTCATCGGACCGCATACATCAGTATGTATTATTTCCAATAAGTCAGTTGCTCGCTCCGGAGAACGGAGTCTTAGTCATCTTGCCCATGAGGCATGGTTCGCAAGCATCAAGTGATTCATAATCAAGTGATTCCAAAATCCCATCAGCATGGAGTTTCTTCATGCGCTTTACACCAATATGACCTAAACGGCAGTGCTACAAATAAGTTGCACTATCATTATTAACTTTGCATCTTTTGGTTTCAATATTATGATTATGTGTATCACTAGGATCGAGATCCAACGAACTATTTTCATTGGGTGTGTAACCATATAAGGTTTTATTCATGTAAACAGAACAACAATTTATTCTCTTACTTAAATGAATAACCGTATTACAATAAACATGATCAAATCATATTCATGCTTAACGCAAACACCAAATAACACTTATTCAGGTTCAACACTAATCCCGAAAGTATAGGGAGTGTGCGATGATGATCATATCAATCTTGGAACCACTTCCAACACACATCGTCACTTCACCCTTAACTAGTCTCTGTTTATTCTGCAACTCCCGTTTCGAGTTACTAATCTTAGCAACTGAACTAGTATCAAATACTGAGGGGTTGCTATAAACACTAGTAAAGTACACATCAATAACATGTATATCAAATATACTTATGTTCACTTTGCCATCCTTCTTATCCGCCAATCACTTGGGGTAGTTCCGCTTCCAGTGACCAGTCCCTTTGCAGTCGAAGCACTCAGTCTCAGGCTTAGGACCAGACTTGGGCTTCTTCACTTGAGCAGCAACTTGCTTGCTGTTCTTCTTGAAGTTCCCCTTTCTTCCCTCTGCCCTTTTCTTGAAACTAGTGATCTTGTCAACCATCAACATTTGATGTTTTTCTTGATTTCTACCTTCGTTGATTTCAGCATCATGAAGAGCTTGGGAGTTGTTTCCGTTATCCCTTGCATATTATAGTTCATCACGAAGTTCTACTAACTTGGTGATGGTGACTAGAGAATTCTGTCAATCACTATCTTATCTGGAAGATTAACTCCCACTTGATTCAAGCGATTGTAGTACCCAGACAATCTGAGCACATGCTCACTAGTTGAGCGATTCTCCTCCATCTTTTAGCTATAGAACTTGTTGGAGATTTCATATCTCTCTACTCGAGTATTTGCTTGAAATATTAACTTCAACTCCTAGAACATCTCATATGGTCCATGACGTTCAAAACGTCTTTGAAGGCCCGATTCTAAGCCGTTAAGCATGGTGCACTAAACTATCAAGTAGTCATCACATTGAGCTAGCCAAACGTTCATAACGTCTGCATCTGCTCCTGCAATAGGTCCGTCACCTAGCGGTGCATCAAGGACATAATTCTTCTATGCAGCAATGAGGATAAACCTCAGATCACGGATCCAATCCGCATCATTGCTACTATCATCTTTCAACACAATTTTCTCTAAGAACATATCAAAATAAACACAGGAAAGCAACAACGCGAGCTATTGATCTACAACATAATTTGCAAAATACTACCAGGACTAAGTTCATGATAAATTTAAGTTCAATTGAATCATATTACTTAAGAACTCCCACTTAGATAGACATCCCTCTAATCCTCTAAGTGATCACGTGATCCAAATCAACTAAACCATGTCCGATCATCACGTGAGACGGAGTAGTTTCATTGGTGAACATCACTATGTTGATCATATCTACTATATGATTCACGCTCGACCTTTCGGTCTCCATGTTCCGAGGCCATATCTGTATATGCTTGGCTCGTCAAGTATAACCTGAGTATTCCGCGTGTGCAACTGTTTTGCACCCGTTGTATTTGAACGTAGAGCCTATCACACCCGATCATCACGTGGTGTCTCAGCACGAAGAACTTTCGCAACGGTGCATACTCAGGGAGAACACTTCTTAATAATTTTGTGAGAGATCATCTTATAATGCTACCGTTAATCAAAGCAAGATAAGATGCATAAAAGATAAACATCACATGCAATCAATATAAGTGATATGATATGGCCATCATCATCTTGTGCTTGTGATCTCCATCTTCGAAGCACCGTCATGATCACCATCGTCACCGGCGCGCCAATCTTATGCTTCCACGACTATCGCTACCGCTTAGTGATAAAGTAAAGCATTATATCGCGATTGCATTGCATACAATAAAGCGACAACCATATGGCTCCTGCCAGTTGCCGATAACTCGGTTACAAAACATGATCATCTCATACAATAAAATTCAACATCATGCCTTGACCATATCACATCACAACATGCCCTGCAAAAACAAGTTAGACGTCCTCTACTTTGTTGTTGCAAGTTTTACGTGGCTGCTACGGGCTTAAGCAAGAACCAATCTCACCTACGCATCAAAACCACAATGATAGTTTGTCAAATAGACTCCGTTTTAACCTTCGCAAGGACCGGGCGTAGCCACACTCGGTTCAACTAAAGTTGGAGAAACAGTCACCCGCAAGCCACCTCTGTGCAAAGCACGTCGGGAGAACCGGTCTCGCGTAAGCGTACGTATAATGTCGGTCCGGGCCGCTTCATCCAACAATACCGCCGAACCAAAGTATGACATGCTGGTAGGCAGTATGACTTATATCGCCCACAACTCACTTGTGTTCTACTCGTGCAAATAACATCAAACCATAAAGACCTAGGCTCTGATGCCACTGTTGGGGAACGTAGTAATTTCAAAAATTTCCTATGCACACGCAAGATCATGGTGATGCATAGCAACGAGAGGGGAGAGTGTTGTCTACGTACCCACACAGACCGACTGCGGAAGCGATCACACAACGTAGAGGAAGTAGTCGTACGTCTTCCCGATCCGACCGATCCAAGCACCGTTACTCCGGCACCTCCGAGTTCTTAGCACACGTACAGCTCGATGACAATCCTCGGGCTCCGATCCAGCAAAGCGTCGAGGAAGAGTTCCGTCAGCACAACGGCGTGGTGACGATCTTGATGTTCCACTGTCGCAGGGCTTCGCCTAAGCACCGCTACAATATGATCGAGGTGGAATATGGTGGCAGGGGGCACCGCACACGGCTAAGGAACGATCTCAAGGATCAACTTGTGTGTCTATGGGGTGCCCCCTACCCCCGTATATAAAGGAGTGGAGGAGGGGAGGGCCGGCCCTCTCTATGGCGCGCCCTAGGGGAGTCCTACTCCCACCGGGAGTAGGATTCCCCCTTTCCTAGTCCAACTAGGAGTCCTTCCATGTATTAGGAGTAGGAGTCAAGGCAAGGGAAAAGAGGAGAGAAGGAAGGAGGGGGCGCAGCCCTTCCCCCTAGTCCAATTCGGACTAGGCCTTGGGGGGGGGGGTGCCCAACCTCTCCTATCTCTTTCCCCTAAAGCCCAATAAGGCCCATATACTCCCCGGCGAATTCCCGTAACTCTCCGGTACTCCGAAAAATACTCGGATCACTCGGAACCTTTCCGATGTCCGAATATAGTCGTCCAATATATCGATTTTTATGTCTCGACCATTTCGAGACTCCTCGTCATGTCCCCGATCTCATCTGGGACTTCGAACTCCTTCGGTACATCAAAACTCATAAACTCATAATATAACTGTCATCGAAACCTTAAGCGTGCGGACCCTACGGTTCGAGAACAATGTAGACATGACCGAGACACGTCTCCGGTCAATAACCAATAGCGGGACCTGGATGCCCATATTGGCTCCTACATATTCTACGAAGATCTTTATCGGTCAGACCGCATAACAACATACGTTGTTCCCTTTGTCATCGGTATGTTACTTGCCCGAGATTCGACCTCGGTATCCAATACCTAGTTCAATCTCGTTACCGGCAAGTCTCTTTACTCGTTCCGTAATACATCATCTTGCAACTAACTCATTAGTTGTAATGCTTGCAAGTCTTATGTGATGTGCATTACCGAGAGGGCCCAGAGATACCTCTCCGACAATCGGAGTGACAAATCCTAATCTCGAAATACGCCAACCCAACATCTACCTTTGGAGACACCTGTAATGCTCCTTTATAATCACCCAGTTACGTTGTGACGTTTGGTAGCACCCAAAGTGTTCCTCCGGCAAACGGGAGTTGCATAATCTCATAGTCATAGGAACATGTATAAGTCATGAAGAAAGCAATAGCAACATACTAAACGATCGGGTGCTAAGCTAATGGAATGGGTCATGTCAATCACATCATTCTCCTAATGATGTGATCCCGTTAATCAAATAACAACTCTTTGTCCATGGTTAGGAAACATAACCATCTTTGATTAATGAGCTAGTCAAGTAGAGGCATACTAGTGACACTCTGTTTGTCTATGTATTCACACATGTATTATGTTTCCGGTTAATACAATTCTAGCATGAATAATAAACATTTATCATGATATAAGGAAATAAATAATAACTTTATTATTGCCTCTAGGGCATATTTCCTTCAGCTACCAAGGCGGAGCAACAAGTGCAAGATGACTACAAGTATGCCAAGTTCTCTTCCAAGTCCTACGGCTCCTCCTACAATCAAGCTTCAACGACTATGATGCCTCCTTCCGCGACAACACCTTCTACAAGCAACGGCGACAAGTCAAGCTACAAGAAAACTTCGACATCCTCAAGTCCTCCTCCTACTACAAGCAACTTCAAGCCGAGAGCTTCATCATCATCTACTCCTACCGATGAGCCCGTCAAGATGAGTTCCATCAAATGCTTCACATGTGGAGGTCGAGGCCACAAGACTTTTGAGTGCACAAACCGACGCACCATGATCGCCAACGATGATGTCACATACGACTCCATGAGTGAAGAGGAAATGGAACCCCTTGAGCATGTGGCCATGAACTGGCAAGTGAATGAAGACGAAGATGACCAAGTCTTTTGTGACAATGATTCGAGCCCCGCTCTCGTTGTCTCCAAGGTCTTGATGCTTCAACACCAACAAGAGGAAGACCAATGTTACCACATCTTCTATACCAAGGCAGGCATCAACGGGCGGTCTGTTAAGGTCATCATCGACAGAGGAAGTTTCCACAACTTGGCAAGTGAAGAGCTATATGTTCCAAGCTACAATTGGTCAAGATGAAGTATCCTCGCCCCTACAAGGTCCAATGGCTTAGTGACTCCGGAACCATCCAAGTGGAGCACACCGTTCAAGTCTCCTTCAAGATTGGCGCATACGAAGACATCTTGGAGTGTGATGTGGTTCCCACGTCTGTTTTCCATCTCCTACTTGGATGACCTTGGCAATTCGACCGTGGCATCATCCACAATGGGAGAACCAATCACTATATCTTCAAGATGAAGGTAAAGTAGTGCGTGCTATGACCCATGTCACCGAGCCAAGTGATCGCCGACAAGCAAGCAACCACCCATCGTGTAGAGAATAATGAGAGAGTGAACCACCAAAAAGAGAGTGAGCGCCAAAAGCCAAAATTGAGTGCCTCCACGATGAGCGACAAGAAAAACTTAGTCCTATTCGCCACCAAAAGTGACATGAGAGAAGTGTGTGAGAACCCATCAAGTGTTATGCACTATGTCCTATTGTGCAAAGATGAAGTGGCAAGGACTAACACCTCTCACAATCTACCTTTAGTGTTGTCTTCTCTATTGCAGGAGTTCAAGGACGTTTTCCCCGATGAGCTACCTCCGGGACTACCTCCCCTACGCGGCATCAAACACCGAATCGACCTCATCCCGGCACACCGTTACCAAACAAGGCACCCTACCGCGTCAACCCAGAAGAAACCAAAGAAATCCAAAGGCAAGTACAACAACTCATTGACAATGGGCATGTGCGTGAAAGATTAAGTCCTTGTGTCATACCAGTCATTCTTGTGCCTAAGAAAGACGATAGTTTTCGCATGTGTTCCGATTGCCGTCCCATCAATGCTATGACTGTTCATTATCGATATCCTATTCCTCGCCTTGACGATATGCTAGATGAGCTTAGCGGCGCCACCATTTTCTCTAAAATTGATCTTAAAAGTGGCTATTACCAAATCCGCATTCAAGAAGGCGATGAGTTGAAAACCACTTTCAAAAGCAAGTTCGGTTTATATGAATGGCTAGTTATGCCTATGGGTCTATCCGAAGCACCTGGTACATTATGCGCGTGATGCACTATGTTCTTCGCCCTTACATTGGCATATTTGTTGTGGTCTACTTTGACGATATTCTTGTATTTAACATGTCTCTAGAAGATCATGTCACCCATCTTAGAACCGTTTTGCAAACTCTAAGACAAGAGCGCATATATGCTAATATGGACAAATGCCTTTTTGGTGTTGATAAGCTTGTCTTCTGGGTTTTGTTGTGTCATCTAAGGGTGTTCATGTATATGAAGCTAAAATTGATGCTATTAAAACTTGGCCACAACCAACCAACTTGCAACAAGTGTGAAGTTTCCTTGGCTTAGCCGGTTTCTATCGTAGATTCGTTAAGAACTTTAGTACTATTGCGTCCCCTTTGCATGCCTTGAGTAAGAAGAATGCACCATTTGTTTGGGGACCATCCCAAGATACCGCATTTCATGAGCTTAAGAACTTGCTTACACATGCTCCTTTGCTTGCTTTGCCCAATTTTAATAAAACCTTTGAAGTTCATTGTGATGCTAGTGGCAACGGTATAGGAGGTGTGTTAATGCAAGAGAATAGCCCCATAGCTTACTTTAGTGAGAAACTCTCCAGAGCGCAACTTAAATACCCCATCTATGACAAGGAGCTATATGCCTTAGTGCGAGTTTTGCATGTGTGGGAGCATTATTTTTGCCCTCATGAATTTGTCATCCATACGGACCATGAAACACTTAAATACCTTAAGGGTCAGACTAAATTGAATGAGCGGCATGCCAAATGGAGTGAGTTTATTGAATCTTTTCCTTATGTCATCAAGTACACTAAGGGTAAAGAAAATGTTGCGGCGGATGATCTTTCCCGCAAATGCATGCTTGTCATCCAACTTGAATTGAATGTCATTGGCTTTGAGCACATAAAAGACTTGTATGCGCATGATCCTACTTTTGCTATTCCTTATGGCAAATGTTTGACACATACATCTTGGGAACGCTATTACATCAAAGATGATTATCTTATGAGAGCTAACAAACTATGTATCCCCGAGTCTTCTCTTCGCTTGTTACGTTTGTAGGAATCTCATGGAGGAGGACTTATGGGTCATTTTGGACGCGACAAGACATTTGCCATGCTCTCCAAGAACTACTTTTGGCCAAAGATGTTTTGCGACGTCTCCCGCTACACCAATCGATGCTCTACATGTCGCAAAGCTAAGTCTAAAGCTCAATCCCATGGTCTCTATATGCCCCTTCCTATTTCGTATCACCCATGGGAAGATATTAGTATGGACTTTGTGCTTGGTTTGCCTAGAACTCAGAATGGATAGGATTCCGTGTTTGTTGTTGTGGACCGTTTCTCTAAGATAGCACATTTTATTCCATGCAACAAGATAGACGATGATTCACATCTTGCAAATATCTTTTGTAGGGAAATCTTGCGTCTACATGGAGTGCCCAGGACTATCGTGTCGAACCGCGACGTCAAGTTCCTAAGCTACTTTTGGAAGACGCTATGCGCCAAGCTCGGAATCAAGCTCCTATTCTATTCGGCATACCATCGACAAACCGAGGGCCAAATGGAGGTCACAAACCGAACGCTATCTACTCTCCTACGCATGTTGATCAAAAGAGAAACATCAAGGAGTGGGAGGCATGTCTACCCATCGCCGAGTACGCCTACAACCACGCAAGACATTCGACTACTGGCAAGTCCCCCTTCGAGGTCGTCTACGGCTTCAATACGTTGTCCCCATTGGACATTATACCTCTACCACTATAAGGGTGCATTAATATCGACGCGAGCGCTAGAGCGAGCTATCTCAAGAAGGTGCATGAAGATACAAGGCACACCATCGAGCACCAAGTACAACGCCTCCACTAAAAAAAATACACTTCCGTGATGATACGTGTTTGTCACAGTAGGTCGCTTTTTTTGTCATGCATGTACATCCATGACAAATTTATGACAGAATCAAGATAGTCATACCTATGCTATCGTAGAATTGTTCCATGACATTACCAAAATTATCATCACGGAAGTGTCCAATTCCATGACGCTAAATCGCGCGTCACAGAAGTGCTTTCGTCAAGGGTGACCGACACGTGGCATCCACCGTAACGGAACGCCGTTAAGCTATCGGGTCAGGTTTTGGATCCGATAACCCGTTAACAGCCCTGACCAATGGGGATTTTCCATGTGTAAAATCATTATTGGCTTGAGGAAACACGTGTCGGCTCATCGTCGGGACAGATGTCATCCACTCACTGGACAGAAGGCGCCTATGATACGTCGACACGTGGCACGACCCAACAAGTTTAAATGGGCCGGCCCAACTAAAGGCCCACAAGATTTTGCGGACCATAATGGGCCGGCCCAGCTAAAGGTCCACGAGATTTTGCGGACCATAATGGGCTGGCCCAGCTAAAGGCCCACAAGATTTTGCGGGCCATAATGGGCCGGCCCAGGTAAAGGCCCACAAGATTTTTGTGTGCCGTAATGGGCCGGCCCAGGTAAAGGCCCACAAGATTCTTGCGGATCATAATGGGCTGGCCCAACTAAAGGCCCACGAGATTTCGCCGACATTAATGGGCCGGCCTAGTTGTAGGCCCACAAGATTTTGAGGACCCTAGTAGGCTGGCCCATTAACTGCCTGCCATGTTTTGGGCCAAATGCCGACCCATATTTGATCCGGCCCATTATTGGCCTGCCACGCTCTGGGCCTAATAGTGGCCCATATGAGATCCGGCCCGTTAAAGGCCTACCATGTTCTGGGCCAAATTACGGCCCAGATCAGGTCCGACCCTTTAAGAGGCTTTGGGCTCAATTATGGCCCATATCAGATTCAACCCATCAACTGGACACTATGCTTTTGGGCCCACTTGCTAAAGGCCCACTTAGTAATTCAGCCTGATATTAGTTTTGCCCTGTTAAGGGCCCGTTTAACATTTCGGCCATATATTAATTTTAGCATGTTAAAAGACCGTCATATAGTTGGGCCTAACTACGACCCGGTTTGCATCCGGCCTGCTCGCAGCCGATATCTGATTGGGCCAAACAAGGACCGAGACAATTTTTTGGCCAGTTAAAAGCCTGTGATTTGATTCACACAATCATGGGCCGGTGTTCATTTCGGGCTGCTGCCGGCCCGTGAGCTGTTCGGCACGTTTCAGGCCCAACCTACATCGTGATTGCATGACAGCCCGATTATGTACCGTAATTTTATGGTTTGGCCTGTTTACTGCGAAGACAGGATATATATACAGTAAAATAACTGCAGCATCGTGAATAAGAAAAAACCTAGACTATACAATAAAGAAATTATGGCATATTACATCCACTGGGCATCAAAGTTCGCCACTATGATAATAAAGCACAAGCAGACAGCAGATTACATACACTGGGCGTCAAAGATCGCCACCAGTGCAAATTAACACGCCGACAAAATAATATACAAAACCGACAACACTTCAATAGAGTTCAGGAAAGGTTAGCCCTGCTGGGGAGCTGCAGCACAAGCAGCTGAGCAAGATGATGAGACTGCGCTTGTTTGACACTTATATCTTCCTCACTCTGAAAGATAAACAAGCAGACAGATGACATGTTTTGCACATAAAAGTATCAGTGCTGACAATTCATCACATTTATTACTGACGAATAAAGTGACACACTTTAAATTTGCATTAACACAATATGGGATTGTTCAGGTCAAGACATGGCAGGAAATGACACTGTGAAGGAGTTGGCAGCTTCACGACACCACTGGATTACAGATCAAGAACTCATAAGTATCAATGGTTAGTGTGCTGTCAATTTATACCATTTCAGATTGGCAAATAAAGAGACGGTTTAAATAATAGTAGAATGATATGAAATTGTTCATATTTAAGACATTGCAAAATATGACATTGTGCTTTAGTGGGTAGGTTCACCACAACACTGGATTATGGATGAAGAACATAAGCATACATGCAGTGCAAAAGAAGATCACTTGCTCTGTATAGTTTAATTTACATGGTATGAAGAAGGAACTTGGTTGTACAAGTGAAAACTTAAATTGAGAAAGGACAAAATTTTGTTTATGAACTACATATAATAAACTTTAAACAAGCAATTTGATGCAAACACCAAAAATAAACAGCTGTTGCAGTCATCCCTAACCAAATATATACAACAAAGTTTGAAGGCTTGAGATGGACAAACTTACATTATTGGTGAAGACAGGCTCTATAAAGGCCTTGTCCATGCTGATGGGGGGGCAATTCAATAAGTTTACCACAGAATCTTCTTCAAAAGCATTGCCTTTATTCTACATTTTGTTAAGAGTAAATATAGATGTGATAATATACGAAAAAAATGGAGAATATTTAAGATAAGATGAAGAGTGATGCTACATAACCAAGTAGCTATAAATGTAAGTGCAGCGATACAGGCAAAAGGTACAGCCAAGAGCAATGCACAACTAAACTTCTTCAGTACCAACCTTATGGTAAGAGTAAATATAGATCTGATGTGTAGAAAATGGAGGGCAAAGGAAAATAAGCTGTAGAGTGATGGTACATGAGAAACTACCTGTCATTATAAGTACACTGATAAAGGACGACATGTACTTACAAGAACAATGCAGAGCTAAAAAAACATTGGCACTGGATATATTCTACACTAATGTAACCATTCATACATATCAGATAATTTGGAGCGAACAATTGATAAGCAAGCTATCATGCATACTGCTGTCACATAATGAACCAGGTATGTATGCAAGTACAGTGATACATGACAATAGGTACTAACAAGAGCAAAGCAGCGGGCATCATATTTGCGATATCCTGTCGTTCTTGTCAAACCGGAATTCTTCTTCGAGTAGATTTCCTGCAAAAAAGATCTGTAAGGCACATGCGGAAAAGTAGAAGTTCAAATTGTCATGTGATTTCATAGATAGTACCTCATCCTGGGAACGAGACCAGCGCATAGCAAGGTTTTTCCATTCAATGTCTTCTAAATTTAGCACATGAGACTTCACCGGAAATTCGTTTATAGACTTGCCATCAAAGTGTGATTTCCTCAGGTAACACCGATACTGCTGCAATGCTTCCTTAAAAAGCACAAGCAAGCTTTGCTCGTCATGACTATCCAGATTGACCCTCGCCTAGTTACAACAATGTAATGTAAATCATTGATGTGTTCAATCAGCAGAAAACAGGAAAATAATAACCATGAATAATAGCACTTACACGTAAGTTGGACAGGAAGATGTGAAAATGGTGTTTGTCTTCACAATAATCTTCCCATGATGGGAATATATGCACATAGTCCCTAACAACATTGAAAGCATTGTCTTTTAAACTATGAATAAATGGAATGGGGTTCCAATCTGCAGGAATTGGCCGTTTCTACAGTTGGGATAGGACTTCGGCCGGTGGACTTGTTGTACTTTTTGCTGGAGTGGGATTTTTCTGTGGTACAACTGGTGCTATGGAAAATGAAATCGGTATACCTTTTGCTGGAGTGCAGGTCCTGTGTGGTGGGGCTAGTGGTGTGGCCAGTGAAGTATGGGTACAGTCTGCTAGAGTCGGTCCTACATTTTGTGTCACTGGTTGTACAGCCAATATAAGTGGGGTGCTGTCTGATTTCTCTGGCACCACCACATTTTTCAAGGACTTTGCTGGTGCTCCTTCAGGTTCGGCAATCACCCTCTTCCTTTTTGATGTCCGATGCACAAGAACAGCATTTGAGTGGAAAAACATGGTATGATGACAGATGGAATATGTATTGATAATGGATGGGCACGGCATCTCGACATATATGATGAGTAAACTAAGCAGATGGCGGTGCAAGAAAGTAGAAGAAATGCAAGACAACATATGCAAGATACCCGCAATCAATAAAACCTTGCCAGATTAGAACAAGCACCTTGATGGGTGAACAGGACAGGCCATCTGCCTTTGAGTCCTCGAGATTAGAATAGTCATTAGGATGAGAATGGCACTCAATGTCTTGCTGCTAATTTTGTAAGTCATTGCAGTGTTCCACAATATTCTTCTGATGCGCGGATTCTGATATTCACTGTAATTGCGTATAATTTCTGAGAACCATGAAAACATAAATAGTTGTGAGATTATCTTTGTAATGCAGATGATATTCTAATATAGGGGCGCCCCTGTAAACACTTGTGTGCTATCACTGGATTCTGATGAGAGAGCTCATGTGTGCTGTAATATTGTGCGTGCATTTATATAATCTGGCACAAGTACACAAAAAATAGGCTCCAGAAGTAAGGATAGCTGGCAGATGATAGGTTCATAATATACTGTATAGAGAGTTTATTGCCAAACCATGATAACAAGAGCACACAGCAACTAGGCAGATCAGTGTACATAACAGGGGTACACCATAACCAGGATATATAAATCGGGAAAGTGGAACTGGCTGGAAATTACGGTGTTGTATCGCCACTAGTAATTGAAAGCCTATCGATCACGTACAGGCCAGCTCTATCAGCTGTTGACTGCAGATGTCCCTACTCCCCTTCCTGACAAGGAACATACTGTGCTTCCCAAACAGAACACCGCACGGGCCGCCGGCCGAACCACCAGCCCCACCGCTTGTGTTTCTCCGCCACCCCACCCCCGCCCCCACCCGCGTCGAGTTTTCTTCGTTCGACGAGGCCCCACCACCGCCCCCCACAACCACCGTCCCCACCCGAGCCCCTTCGATCGCACCGGCAAACTCCGGCGAGCTCTGAAAAATCGACTGACCCAATTTTGAAATTTAGCCTACTGTGATTTAACTAGTGTGGAATATAAAAGGGGAAAACCATAAGCATTGCGAGTATGGTGTTGAGCGTGCCATGGCGGATCTGAAGGTGCAAACCGGACAAAGGCAACTTCGCAACCAAGAAAAGAAATCAGAGTAAAGCAGTGGCGATCTATTTTCTTGCTGCGATAAATAAGTTGAGCAGATACGAAAGAGTACCGCCTCTGGTGCGGCGCCGTGTACGCATCTGCCGAGAATTTGACGGTGCTGCGGTAGCGATGGCTGTTGGCGGCGTGGAAGAAGATGTAGGAGGGTAGACGGTGGCGGCGGGGCGCGGTGGACGAGACGATCATAGGAGCGGCGCCGGCAAGGTGGACGACGGCGGGGATGAAGCGAGAGGACGGGATGCAAGGATCCCGGTCCGAAGCCGTTGATGAGAGAGGTCGATCTCTTGTAATGGACGGCGGCGTCGGGGTATCAGCTCCGGCATGGTGGAGGAGGACGGCGGTGGAAGGGGTGGCGGACGACGGCGGACGGAGGAGGGTGGGGTGGAGAGGGTGTTCTGGCGCCCACGGAGTACAAATGGGGAAAAGGGAGGTAGAGAGGAAGGGGGGAACCATGTATTTAGGGCGCACTTGTCTCAAATGCAAGGAAATTACAAACTTAGCCCCCGTTTCAAATTTCTACTACATCACAACAACACTAGTCGGTTGGGGATAGGACGGTAATCTCGCATACACTGAATATTTGCCGACGAGAGTTTGTTTTTGGCGCCCACCGTGTATGAATATGAATCGGGGAGGGAGTCAATTTCGGCTGAGGACACACTGTGTTTTGGCGCCCACCATGTATGAATCCGGGTGAGAGGCGGTTACGTCACGTTTGGGTGAAATTACAAACCTACCCCTATCGAAACCTATAGAAATCCAGCATATAGGCTTTGCGTGGCAGGGATAGGCAGTAGTGTTTTCCATCTCGCAGATTTTGGTTTCGGGCGGTTACTGCGACTTTCCCCCCTTCGTTCAAATTTTACAGAGTGCACGTTTACCGTGCCAACTTAATTCGAATCCCGTTTGTATTCTATTTTTTCGGGCGGGATCCATTTTCAATTGGAATTACATTCTATATACATCATTTTTTATATATACTTTCAAAAGCACAACACCATTTATACATAAATATGGTTTACAAATGGCATGATCTCAGATTCATAAGGTTGTATCCATCAATTTGGATTTTCAAATATTTGAAACCACTTTATGTTGAAATCTAATGTATGCATTCCTCGCTAACTGTCTCCAATTAATGTGTGTTTCATGCGGGTTTTTTTACTTCTGAAACATGTATAATGTGTTTCACACATGCAACATATAGTGTAATGCCGTTTAGACATTAATTGCATATAAACCATGCATTGTTTGTAATTGAAGAATCTATGGATCACCAATATTGATAAACTATATAACATTACACGTGTGCCCAAATTCAAATGAATATGCATGTTTGATACACCAATTTGCTTATGATATTATCGATGTCATGATCTCCAGTTTAAATATTTGAATCCCCTTTAATCAAGATATTCGTCTCATATAGCTATCACTCATGCTTATATAGGACTATCTCTCTGGACCTATACGCGTTCATCGTCTCTCAGGTATCTCTCGTGCTACCTGTATGTCGACAATGATCTTTTATCTTCGTAACACACTGACGGTACTCTCTCCCTCGACCTTCATCACTCTATCTCTCTCTAAGTATATCTCGCTCCCTGCTATGTGTCTCTAACTATGATTCTCCATGTGGAATCTCTTTCTCTCACACAAACACAAAACTTTGTCTCCCGGGGTCTCATTTCTCTCTACTATTCCCATGTGTGCCACTCGCACACCCCTCATACAGATATGTCTTTCGCTCCTTAGATATGAGAACCTATGACTCTTCCTCTTCAATATCTCTTTCTCACACACAAACACAAACTCTGTCTCCGAGGGTCTCATATTTCTCCGTTGTTCTCTTGTATGTCGCTCACACACACCCTCTCTCCCTAGAGATATCTTGCGTTCCCTCGTATGTCTCTCTAGCTATCACTCTCATTGTGAAATATCTTTCTCTCTCTCAGACACAAAACTCCGTCCCTCTGGATCTCATTTCTCTCTGATATCTGTTTGTATGTGACTCACATGCACCCTCTCTCTATCTCTCTCACACCCACACACATAACCAAGCCTTCTGATCCACTCGACTCCTATCTCTAACGCACACTAGCTAGCATCTTTATCTTTCTATTTATCTGTTTCTCCATCAACCTTCTTTCTCGCCCTCGCTCTTGATTCCTATCACGCACACTACATATGTTTCTCTCTACATGCAGTCAAGTGGCCTCTCACACACATATATAACTTCACCCTTTGAACCACCCGACGGTCATCTCCAACACCCAAACTAGCGGATGTCCCTCTAGCTAGCATCTCCATCTCTGTATCTATCTGTAGTTTCTCCGTCAACATTTCTTTCTCGCACGGAGTCTTGCTTCCTATCACCCACACTATATATGTCTCTCCATACATATGCATTTATAGGTTGGTCTCTTTTGCACAATCGTTGCGCCTCACTCCCTTTGCTCGCCATAGATGCATGCTCCAGCCCAGGCCACTATCCTTTAAAGACAAAAACACATGCTCAATTGTCGGGACTTCTTCCATGCATTCTCACTTGCATGCATATTGTCATACCGATCCGTCTCTCCCATGTCGTTGATCTTATGACCTATGTCTTCTTTCTTTTATCTCGATCATGCGCGCGCGCACACACACACATCCCATGTATACATGTATACCTCTCACACATGCACGTTCAAGGTCTCTATGTCTCCATACGTAGTTAATTACCCTCAATCCTAACGCCACATCGAATCGTTCTCCTCTTTTGTGCACATAACTTCCGCCTGGATGGGTAAAACACACACTCACACTTAACAATCTCCTTCTAGCTACCCCCCGCCTCTCACTCTTCCCCTATATCCCCGAAACCAATAAGACCATCCCTTAGTTTAATTCCCGCCTACATGCACCATGGATATATAGTAGTCTTCCTCGGTGTCTCTCGAACAAACACGTCTCTCGAAGTCGACTCCTCTCACGTGCACACACCTTCTCTTCCCTCTCTACGGGCATTTTCTCTCTCGCACCCCATCGTTGGTGGCCTCTGCCATACACATCACCTCTCTATGATGAAAGCCATGCACACTTAAATTACATCCGCCACAGAGGACCCCGTGACACACACACACACACGCATGCACCCCCCCCAACACACACACACTAAGACTCCATCTCTCTCTCTCTCTCACACACACACCCCACACACACACTAAGACTCCATCTCACACACACATGCTCTAGGCGGAGCATTTGTTCCTACCACCCTTCATCCAACCTTACCCGTATGATAAACAATCACCTTTATTTACTTGCATAACATGGACAAATTCCACTTTACTTTAGTAGTCAGCAAACTTATCATCTGTACCCTTATAAAAAACAAGTTGGTGGTGATGGTGTGCCTACCATCTTGTAATACAGACTGTATGATCTATATCTGAGATAGAAAGCAAACTATGATAATTTTAGAAAAGATACCAGCACCTCTCTCCACATCATTATCTCTCGCAACCTCATTGCTCAGCAATTAAAAAAGGAATAAGTCTCTGGAACAATCTAGCATGCATGGTGGCCGCTGCCGCCTACCGGCGCCGTCCATCCCCATGCCTCCGCCGATTCCGACCACCAGTCACCACCACGCTCCACTCCTCCTCGCCTTATCTCTCATCTTTCATTTTTTCGATGACATTCTCGAGATACCAGTTTTCCGATAAAATTCCTGAGATATCATTAGTTTTTACACATGGGATTACTCCTGCATGGGTCAATCACAACAGGTGTTCAGTAAAAAAATGCATATTGATGTTCCATGCAATGCACGAGAATCTTGCTTGTAATTATATAACGCAAATCACGAGCAGGAAGTGACATTTTTTTGACACAACCACGTTAACATGGCCACGTAAATCACTAGCTAAATTAAATACCATTATACTTATATCCTGATGCAAAAGGTTGAGTACATGTCCGAAGAGTAGACTCGCACACACGCACTCTGTCTCTCAGAATCTCTCTCTCTCTCACACACACACCAGTTACGTGACGCCCACTTAAGCAGAAACGTATGTTACAATTTGTGCACCCACGGGTACACGTGATGCTGCGCATTTATTTAAGCCGGAAGGCGAACCCAATCAGTAGCTGCATTCATTCCCCTCCCGCCGCCTCTTCTCTGGTCGCCGTCGCCCGGTAGCCATGGGCCGGCCGAAGGTAACAACATACGCCATACTCCCGCCGAAGCGGCGCTTTAATATGGAAATTTTAGTGGTCATGCATGCATCTTTTTGTGCTAGCACTCCTATATAAGGGTTGACCGGTCGCTTCCCGCGGACGTGCGTGGGCGGTGGAAGAGGAAGGAGAAGGGAAGCGGGCTGTGGAGTAACGTTTTTTACCACAATTTCTTAGGAAACTGAGTGCAATAATTGAGTAGTTTTGCAAACTACCAGTACTACACCTGTTCAAAACCTATACTCCCTTGCCAGCGCGCGCTTCCCGCGTGAAACGGTCAGCGTCGCCCTGGAGCGTCAGTGCCGCATTAATGCCCGGCCAGAGCGGAGGCGACCTCTCACTGGCGCCGGCTTTGAAGTGGCACGACGGCCGAGAGAGAGCCGCTTCCCGGTGCACGCGACTGCTCCGCGTCGAGACTGGCCATAGGCCCTGTTTGGATCCATGGGTTAGAGTTAGTTTGAGCTAGTTGGGGATCAAATAGCCCTAAACTATCCAAGTAAGAGGGTTTAAATTGGAGCAAGTTGCACTGAACCCACCAAAAAAAACTATCCCACCCAAGAGGTGCTAACTGGAGATTGTTCTCACTGGGACCACTGAAAAATCACTTTTCTCTCTCCATGAAGTGCATTTATTGTCAATCTAACCCTGTCACCCAAACACCTCTTTGGCTACAGTTAGTTCAGGGTTAGTCATGAGTTAGTATAACCTCTAGCTAAGTTAGAGTATCAAACAGGAGTAGTATAGGACATGCAAGTTGCTCAAAGCATACAGGCAAATTCGTACGTGAAAGGATTTTTTATTTTTTGAAAACGGAACGTGAAAGGAATTTTTTTAGAATGCTCTTGGCATGTCACTAACATGTGATAGTTAACCGACCTCAATAGACGGCAGAAACGCTAGCCCGCCGCACTTTGATAGAGACGAGGAGGGAGAAGCGATACAGGCTGCTGGATTACTAGAGATAGGTGTCGCACGGAAGCCAAGAAATATGGTGATAGCGTGGGTTAGCCATGTACTAGTATGATACTACACTGGGCTGCCGTGTTTCGTACTCTTCCAGTCCATTGTGGAGATGATTGGTTAATTTTATATCGCTGAATAATATTAAATATTATGAGTGCAGACGCTCCACCACGAGGTTCCTTGCTCCTTCTCGGTCGTCCGGAATCTATGTTCTTCCACTCTATTTTTTTACGTGAGCTTTGTTCATCCTTTTACCAACACGCGGGACATCTAGCATCAAGGTGCACGTGTTATGCAAGGATCGTTCCATCTATATGAAGAACACGTGGGACTGGAACTACGAGACGAACATGTACCCAGGAGTGGACGTACGAACCTGAGTAATGTAGCGCAGTAAGTGAAGTAGAAAGGCACAAATGGTATGAACATGCGTGGCATATAGGGTGTGTTTGGTTGCGTCTCGTCTCAGCATAGTTGTTCCCTCTTCATGCATGCTCAACTCAACACCCCTCTTCATGCATGCTCTCTTCATGCATGCTTCTAGTGTATTTGTGCTAAACTAGTGTGGACTCATGCACCCTCCATACACTCTACCAAACACCCAAAAGTAGGTCGAGAAGGGAACTCTTGGGCGGCATTTGTCTCTTACTACATACTACCACTAAATGTTGTACGTGCAATGCACGGTGATGTTATGGAGTACGTGCCTAAGTACTCTATACTACTATATTAGTTGGAGGCACATATTAACTTTTATATTTGTTTACATGTATGTGCCCCGAGACCTTCCAACTAGACGTGTCTTTGTCTCCAGGTCTCACTTTGTATCGTTCATACCACTAAGTACTACTACGTGTGGTCTCCGACCCAGAAGTGGAAGAAGTGGAGACGCTCTACCACGCTGTTTTTTTACGCTGGGCTCTACCACGCTGTTCATGTCCCACTCCTTTCGCTGACGTGTGGGACATCCAGCACGTGCCGTGTTTTGCACCCTTCGTTGTAAGAGTTGAAACGCTAGCATTCATCAGAAATAAAAAAATAATTATAAATCGGTAGTGATACTATTTTTTTGCGAACCAATCAGCAGTGATACTATACCACGCGGTTTCCTTGCTCCTCGATATCGGAAAGAATACTTCTGTTCACCAACATGTGGGACGTCGACCATCCTGGTCCACTTGCCATGCACGCAGAACTCCAAGGGAGTCACCCAGGTCGTCGCGCCGCAGTAACAATGACTAATGAGCCGTCAAATCACAAGTCCACTTCCCACTTTGAAGTTGCTTGGACGAAGGAACCATCATGACTTCGTTGAATTCCGCTTCTTGAAGAAAACTACTGTACCAACAGTACTGCTAGCTACAGTAGTTACTCCAACAGAGGCCTCCTTTCGTTCATAGGATAGGAATATGAAAATCATAGGTAGTGAGATGACATGCATCTCAATTCCTATAGAGAAAGAGATGCCATTTGATGCTTAGGATAGGAAGTTTTCCATTTAGTCTAGGCTAATGTACTGGTAATTTGCTCTAAAAACTAAAGTAGTAACTAGTAGTACTGGTACATGCTCGTACTCAGACACACACACACACACACTAACTACTAGTACTACTACTTCTCACATGCTGGCCAGACGTCGTCGTTCTCCTTCCCGGCTTTGTCGGTGACACCCCACCGTGCTTGGATCTCCGCCGACCTCTCCGCAACGGTGCGTGCGTCCTTTTCTTTCTTGCAGCGGCGGGCCTCTCTTGTCTTGAGTGCTTTCTGACTTTTCTGCTCCCTCTCTGCGGCTTTGGCCGCCTCTTGCCCATTCGGCCTTGGCATCTTCAAATTCCTCCCACATAGTTGTGAGATCGCGAGCGGCGATGAACTCGGCACGGCGGGATGCCATTGCTTCCCTACCATTTTGTGTGCGGTCGTGGGCGGCGAGGAACTCGGCGCGGCGGGATGCCATCGCTGCCTTACCGGTTAGTGTGCGATGTGGTGGCATGAACGACGCTTGGTGAGAGCTCTGGGGTGGAGTGGCCGGACAACCGTATAGTGCATTGGTTTGTCAAGATCTCAAGGATAGAAGACGAAGCAAATTTGGATTCCCCTTCAATCCTGGTCATTTATTACCGAGTAAAATGCATTGGCGGTCATCGAACTTGTCTTGATAGCTCACTTTGATCATTGCATACGAGATATGGTGATTATACGGTCACTGGCTCAGCGTATAGCTCCGTATTTGTCTGGTTGACCAGTCAAACAGTCTGCATGCACCTCATCAGCTCGTGTTCTTTATCTATCTACGTGGGCCTACCTATCAATGGAGAAAGAAATACTGTAAAATCCAAAATTATGCTAGAGTCCGGACCGCTTCCGGAGCCCGCTCTCACCGCCCCAGCTGCCTGCCGCATGCGTGCATAGCAAGTAGTACTCCTTATGTGGAGGAGAGAGAGGCATTGACAAAGTCAAGGAGTGGGCTCTGCAAGAGCCCATCTCTACACGTGCTCCTAGGTATAAAAAATAATTCTAAAAAAGGCATAAAAAACAATTGTGTCTTAAAAAAAGAAAGGTAAAAAACATTTGAGAGGAAATAGATAGAGAGAAAGTGAGAAAAAGTTGTAACCTGGGCATTACATGAGGAAGGAGGGAGTGGTGCACATGCCAAGTTCACTGGGCTGCCGTGTTTCACACTCCCCCGTCGTAACAGTGGAGACAATAGCTTTCATCAAAAATAAACAAGGAATACTCGTTGCTCGTCCTCTATATCGGAAAGAATACTTTCATTTGCCGACATGTGGGATGTCGACCATCTTGGTCCACCTGCCATGCACAAAATTATCCTGGTCTACCCCGGTCGTATCGCACGCCCAACCTTTCCCACTGTAAGTTGTTCGGACGAAGGAACCATCATGACTTCGTTGAATTCCGCTTCTTCAAGAAAACTTACTGTACCCGCAATACTGCTACCACACGCAAAGACTGGACGGCACTGTACCACGTCATATCACTGAAACCCACTAGGGCAAACTAGCCCGCCTAGGTCATCTATTTTGGAACGGAGGGAGTACGTCTCTGCACTGCTATGATTTTGTGTTGCACGTCATATCACTGAAACCCACTAGGCCAAACTAGCCCGCCTAGGTCATCGATCGCCAAGCCTACAATTTTAGGAGCTAGGGCTATTGGTCGATCGACGAGGGATAAGTATAAGCGTACCACAAGCTCATCAGCCCCAACGTTTCTCTTCGGTGAGTGTTTTGCAAGTACTATAGCTCGCACAATAGCTAGCCTACTAACACCAAGAATCATCAAACAAGCACTGCTGATATGATAAACAGTTCAAACTTACATCTAATCATGCCATATATTACATCAAAAGCTGGCGAGGATACATTTGTTTCCATAACTCGGAGAGGGTTCGCATGATTCATCGCATGATTCACTATCAAACAAAAGTAGCAAGATCCGCCCACACAAGACAGTGCACTAGCCCTAAGATGGTTTGATAACACGCATCGTTCTGGTAATTAAACACATGGCAATGCAAACTACCCTGAAGGATTAGCGCGGCCAACTATTTCTTGTCATCGATCTCTCGGGCAATGACCACAGCACGGACAACGGCATGGGAATCGATTTCTGGGGCAATGTCCGCGGGACTGACCACGACATCGGAATCGATCTCTGGGGCGATGTCCATAGGATGGACAGCGACATCGGAATCGATCTCCGGGGTGATGCCAACAGGACGGGCCATGACATCGGAATCATCAAGGACGTCCACCGGCACCTGCACAACCCTAACATATTAGCAAGCACATTGCAAATAATCAAAAACCACAACTATGGTAATAAGCCATTATTTTTTAGCTTGTGCAGCTCACCGGGGGATCTCATCCCTCCGGGGGCCATCTCCTCGTCCTCGATGGAGGCCATCACCTTGCCAGGGGAATACTGCTTCTCAAAGGCGACTATCTCCTCAAACTTGGTCTTGAGCCTCACATAGGTGGCAATCAGAGTTCCTAGGGTAGGCACGGTGGGGCCCTTGCCGTTCTTCCAACTTCCTTTGAGGAGTTCGTCCGCCAATGTCCTCAACTCTTTGGCCAATGCTTGTTTCTTGGAGTTCTTCGTCTCCATGGGTTGGCCCGCCAACATGGTCAACTCGTTGGTCGGTGCTCGCTTCCTGGAGATCGCTGTCTCCAGTGGGTTGTCCGCCGGCAACTCTTTGCCTAGTGCTCTAGGATCCATCAATGAACTGACAAACAAAAAGCAATCAAAAGGAAACCACAATCACAATGAAAACGGGAAAAGAATAGGATGTGAGAATCGGTCGGTGCTTCGCAAAAAGAAGATTCTTGGAATGAAAATATAGCAGCATAACTGATCCGCCTACCTTTCCTTCGTCGGTACAGAAGAAAAATGGCAGAAGTGAGTAGCCTGGAGTGAGGTTTTCTTCAAGAAAGGTAAGAAAGGGCTTGAACGAGCATTCCAGTGAAATGATGGTTGCTTCATCCAGTCCAACTTGGAGGTCACCTTACCACTACTGGTAAAGGTGTGGGTTTTGTGATATGACGGGTCATGACGGCTACACCAGGGTTATAGGTGAGTCTCGACTGTAGCACCTCGCTGTGATTTGGTGGATGGCACGCGGGCCCGGATGCTTTGAAATGTCCCGCATGTAGATAGAGCGGCTAGTCATATAGGAGTGCTCAATATTGTGCACCGCGACCAAGGTGGAGAGGAAAATGAGAGAACTACGTAATTAATGCATGACTTTAATTAGGGTAGTTTTGTAAAGTACGAGATACATTCCTCCAATCGCAAAATGCCTTGGTTCATGAGATTTGAGATTTGAGCCCTATAAACCGGAAGGGAGGGAGTACTGCACACGGTGTAGTCTAGTCACTTGTTGAAATCTCTAGAAAGGCAAATACTCCTTTCCGGTTTACAGGGCTATACTACTCCCTCCGTCTAGGTGTGTAAGTCATCTTATGAAAACCAAATAGTCCCAAAACACTTAGGCGTGGTGCATTAACTTCTACCTTGTTTCTTGTTTCTTGACATATCAACCAATAAGAGATGAGAGGTGTGCATGCTTTTAATGACTTGCAATGGCTAGTTCATTGCATGCAATGCTATTAATTAGCAAATAAACATTGGTGACCCCAGGAGGAAATAGTGCTAAGCGTGTGGACCTATGCAGAATGAGTATCAACCAATGGATAATGGAGTTTAATTGTTAAACAATAGCAATTTTGTCTCATGCAAGAGCCTGGCTAGTACTCCAAGGAACCGCACCACGCGAGCGTTCGCAACTGCCACGTTCAGGTTGCGCTTGGCTCTTCGCCTCTTCGAGAAGACGAACAATAATGATGTTACTCCTACTTCTACAGTATCAAATCCACTTCTGCATGTCCGTCCACCTCATGCGGGAGGGATAGCCAAAGCTTCAACTTACTGCTCCTGCCTTTGCATCCATGACAGGTGGGCCCAACAGGTGGTTGGCCCTCCTGTCATGCAGCCAATGGCAGGTGCAGTTAAGGCACCGGAGCTCAGTCCGCGAGGGAGAGGGCGTTGTAGTAATCAAATTTCTCGGTCTTGTACGAGTTGACGAAGATAGGGGTTGCTTGCTTGCTAGGGTTGCTCACTACGTATATATTGGCTGGAGCCTTCACGCTTGCTTGCTAGGGTTGCTCTATTCACACACTCTCATCCTCTCCAGATTTAAACAAGATAGGGGTAGTAACACTATCTTTCTCCCTTCAAAAAACACTAGCTTTCTATCCTCACCGCTGGTTACAGATCCGGATGTATCCCCCTCCGCCGGTGAAGGGGAGGAGGGGCAGCGTTTAGGCCGTCGTCGACAGCGAGGGAGGAGACCCACTGCTGGCCGCACCGTTATCTCTGGCAGAGCGCCGGCGCGGGAGGTCCTCCGATCCCTTCGTCGTTTCCTGTGGGCGGATCGGGCCTCCCGCCGCCCACCTATCCACATCCTGACGACCTTCAGGTATATCTTCGTTCGAAACCGCCTTAGCTCTACTTCCCCAGCTCGCTACGTCGCTGCATGTGCATCATTTTCTACCTCTCAGCCCCTCTCGATCGGATGGTCCAACGTCACATATTTTTTCTTCTTCTATTGTTAGAGGTAAAGCTACTTCATGGAGTCGAATATTGTACTCCCTCCGTCCGAAAATACTTGTCATTGAAATGGATGTATGTAGCAACCAGACCTCAAACAGTCTGATCTCTGTGCTCCGATGTCATCCCTGGATCAGTAATGCTGACACCACACAGTACTCGGAGGATTTATAGCAGAGTAGCAATCACACACTTATTACATCGAGTGTCTCAAAAGAGAACTTAATACAATAAATATGGCGTAAGGCCATCTAATAACGATAACAGCGGAAGGCTTGGAAGATAAGTGAGTCCATCAACTCCAACGGCATCACTGAGTATAGAACCACGACCTAAAAACTCCTTATTCGTCATCTGAAAAGTCTGCAACATTAACGTTGCAGCCCGAAACGGGTCAGCACATGGAATATGCTGGCAATGTAACACATAGAGAGTAGTGGAATGAAACAGCTATACTATATGCATATTTGGCTGGTGGAAAGCTCTATGGTTACAGTTTTGCGTAAAGCCAATTTTTCCCTACTTCAAAGGAATAAATTTATTTAACTATCAAGGTAGTTGTTAAACATTGAGAATGGTTGACAGCATTCTCAATCCCAATTAAGCATCATCATTAAAACAAAACCCAACAAAATTAATTTAGAGTAACATGTTGAGATTCACATGATAATCCAGGTACTAGATACTCAAGATGTCCATAACCGGGGACACGGCTAATCATGATTAGTTTATTACACTCTGTAGAGGTTTGCGCACTTTTCCCCACAAGACTCGATCGCCTCCGTTGGGTTTCTCGCACTACAGGATGTTTGAGAATACGGATGATCGAGACATAGTCTTTCAGAAGCGCTAGCACCTTACGATCGGGTAGACCGTACCACCTACATCCCCTACATCTGCTAGTCTACCACTGTAAGAGTTCGCACGACTTAGTCAACTATGCTAGAGCCCATAATAGCTTGTGGCTGCACACGGAAGTTTCTAGTATGAATAGTCTCATGATCCCTTTGAGCCTGGGTGGCGGTCCAAAAGAAAATAGGCAAGTCCTGGAATACCCAGGTGCCTCAATCCACCCAGATGTGTGTTTAAGTTGCCACCTTAGATAAACCATTAATTAACAAAGCTCACATCTGTCATTGATATCACTCACCCAATCCACGTCTACTAGCATAGCATGGCATAATAAGCAAACGTAGAAGTAACTCCCAAAGGTTTGATAATAAACAGGTAATAGGTACTACCTCATCTACTTCCCATCCCACAATTTAATTTGATCCTAATCATGCAATGTGTGAGGATTGATCTAATGCAATAAAACTGGGTAGTAGGAAAAGTATGATCAAAGTGTTACTTGCCGTGCTGATGATCCGGGAAACCTAGCGATTCGAAGTAACAAGAGGCGCACTCCGGGTATTCTATCGCAGACAAACAAACAAGCATACAATAAGTACTCATCTAATGCACAGGTAAAACTCAAATAAGAGATCTAACCAGAAGGTTCAACTTAAGAACTCCGGTTGGCAAAAAGAATCAAATCGAACGAAGCAACGAAAATCAAACGGCGAAAGAAAACAACTTCGTTCTACAAATCTGGATCTAGGGCAAATTTTACAGTAGCAAAATCTTGTTTAAGTTGGTTAAACAGATAGAGGGTTTCGAGACGAAACTCTAGGCGCTTGAATCGCCTGATTCTGATAAACGAGCGAAAAGTTATACTAAAACGAAAATCGGATCAGGAATCGCGATCAGAAAAATCACGGATTTAATCCGAGAAAAAGAAAAACGATGAACGCTCGCTAAATTAAATAGACCGGAAAAACTGGTCTAATTAAAAAAACTGAATCTAAAAAAAAACCGACAGAAAAACCGAACGGTTTTTTGAAAAAAATAAAAAAACCAGTGCGGATTTCGAGGTGGCGGCGGACCTCGGGCAGCGAGCGGCGGCGGCGGCGGCGAGGCGGCGCGGCGGCGGCGGGAGCTGGGGGCGGCGGGAGCTGGGGGCGGCTCGGGCTAGGGTTAGCTCTGGCTGGGCGTCCCCCCCGGCTTAAATAGCCTAACGGGCCGGGAGTCCTAGTCGGACACGGCCCTAGGTCGGTTCGATTTTTTTTAAATAATTACGCGCAGAAGAAAAATAAAAAGAAATACTAAACAGACCCCAAAAATTCCGAAATAAATTTTCACGGGCTTCTAAAATCAAGCCGCACAAGGTGAACATTTATTTGGGACCTGAATGCAATTTTGAAAAACGCACATTTTTCCTAAATTCAAATAAAACACCGAAAAACTCTGAAATAAAATCTTATTTGATTTTATTATTAAATCCTCAATGTTTCTTTATTTTGGGAAAGTCATTTTATTCCCTCTCTCATATTTTTGTAATAGAAATAATTGATGATAAAATAAAGAAAATCAAATGATCCTATTCTCAAAATTTGAGAAAACTCAAATATGAAAATAATGAAATCCCCAACTCTCTCCGTGGGTCATTGAGTTGCGTAGAATTTCTAGGATCAACCAAAATGCAAAATAAAATATGGTATGCAATGATGATCTAATGTATAACATTCCAAATTGAAAATTTGGGATGTTACAAACCTACCCCCCTTAAGATGAATCTCGCCCTCGAGATTCGGGTTGGCTAGAAAATAGGTGAGGGTGGTCCTTGAGCAAATCTTCTTCTCGCTCCCAGGTGGCTTCATCCTCCGTATGGTGGCTCCACTGAACTTTGCAAAACTTGATAACCTTGCTGCGAGTGACTCGACTGGCAAACTCGAGAATCTTAATTGGTTTCTCCTCGTACGTCAAATCGTTATCCAACTGAATAGTTTCCAAAGGCACCGTGTCTCTCAAAGGTATGTCAGCCATCACCGCATGGCACTTCTTCAGCTGGGAAACGTGGAACACATCATGAACTCTGGACAATCCTTCAGGCAATTCCAACTTGTAAGCCACTTCTCCCATACGCTCCAAAACTCGATATGGTCCTACAAATCGTGGCGCTAACTTCCCTTTAACTCCAAAACGGTTTGTTCCCCGAAGTGGAGATACTCGAAGATAAGCTCTATCTCTGACTTCATAAACTGTCTCCTTGTGTTTAGAATCTGCATAACTCTTCTGCCTGGACTGGGCTACCTTGAGCCTATCGCGAATCAACTTCACCTTCTGTTCAGACTCTTTAATCAAGTCAGGTCCAAACAACTGGCGGTCTCCAACTTCGTCCCACGATAACGGTGTCCTGCACCTCCTTCCGTACAAGGCTTCGAAAGGGCCCATCTTTAAACTGGTTTGGTAACTGTTGTTGTAAGAGAACTCTGCATATGGCAAATTGTCATCCCAACTAGATCCGTAATCTAGTGCACAAGCTCTCAGCATATCCTCCAAAATCTGATTTACTCTCTCGGTCTGTCCATCTGTCTGTGGATGAAAAGCTGTACTGAATTCTAGCCAGGTACCCAAAGTTCCGTGCAACTGCTTCCAGAACTTTGAGGTAAACTGGGTTCCTCTATCTGATATGATACTCCTCGGAACCCCATGCAGACATATGATCCTGGTCATGTATATCTTTGCCAATTTAGCACTGGTGTAAGTGGTCTTTAGTGGGATGAAATGAGCTACTTTCGTCAATCGATCGACTACAACCCAAATCGAGTCGTAGCCTGAACGAGTCCTGGGTAATCCCGTGATAAAAATCCATGCCTAGCTTATCCCACTTCCATTCGAGTATCGGCAATGGTTGTAACAATCCCGCTGGCTTCTGATGCTCTGCCTTTACTCTCTGACATACATCACAAACTGCTACATACTCCGCAATATCCTTCTTCATTCCGGTCCACCAGAAAATATCCTTCAGATCCAAATACATCTTGGTATTTCCTGGGTGAATTGAATACGGTGAGTCGTGTGCCTCTTGCAAAATCAACTTCCTGATCTCCGGGTCATTGGGCACGTAAACGCGGTCTTCAAACCATAGGGTATTGCTCTCATCCTCATGAAATCCTTTAGCTTTTCCTTGGCTCACTTTCTCCTTAATGGAGGCAATCTCTTTGTCAGTCTTCTGAGCTTCTCTGAATCTATCCATCAAAGTTGACTGAATCTCCAATGCTACTACATAGCCTCTCGGAACTATTTCCAAACATAGTTCACGAAGATTTTCTACTAACTCCTTGGGTATTTCTCCCGTCATTAACGTATTGACATGGCTCTTACGGCTTAATGCGTCAGCTACTACATTAGCCTTTCCGGGGTGATAATGCAATCTCATATCATAATCCTTGATGAGCTCCAACCATCTCCTTTGTCTGAGATTCAACTCTTTCTGTGTGAAAATGTACTTCAAACTCTTATGATCTGTGTACACCTCACAATGGTTTCCAATGAGGAAATGCCTCCATGTCTTCAGTGCATGCACTACGGCTGCTAATTCCAAATCATGCGTGGCATAATTCAACTCATGAGGCTTCAGTTGTCTTGAGGCATATGAAACAACTCTCCCTTCCTGCATAAGCACCGCTCCAAGTCCTTGACATGAAGCGTCGCAATACACCTCATAATCTTTGGTCTGGTCTGGCAAAATCAACACTGGTGAGGTAACCAAACGTTTCTTCAACTCCTGGAAACTAGCCTCACATTCCTCTGTCCATATGAACTTGGTATCTTTCTTTAACAACTCAGGCATGGGCTTCGCAATCTTTGAGAAATTCTCAATAAATCTCCGGTAGTATCCTGTGAGTCCAAGAAAACTCCGAATCTCTCCAACTGTTGTTGGGGCTTCCCACTTGGTCACGGTATCAACTTTAGTGGGATCAACTGCTATACCCTCTCCAGATATACCGTGTCCGAGGAATCCTACTTCCTTCAATCAAAACTCACATTTGCTGAACTTGGCATATAATTGATGTTCTCTGAGCTTTCCAAGTACCAAACGCAAATGCTCCTTATGCTCCTCTTCATTCTTTGAATAAACCAGGATATCATCAATGAACACTACGACGAACTTATCCAAGAACTCCATAAACACTTTGTTCATCATGTTCATAAAATAGGCAGGTGCGTTAGTCAGACCAAATGACATAACGGTATACTCGTACAGCCCATACCTGGTGGTAAAAGCTGTCTTCGGAATATCCTGTTCTCGAATCTTCAACTGGTGGTATCCTGATCGCAGATCAATCTTGGAAAATACCTTAGCTCCTTGCAATCGATCAAACAGATCGTTGATCATTGGTAGTGGGTACTTGTTCTTGATTGTTACTTCATTCAATCCTTGATAATCAACAACCATCCTTAATGATCCATCCTTCTTTTCCACTAGAAGTACTGGCGATCCCCAAGGCGAAGAACTTGGGCGGATATATCCCTTATCCAGTAACTCCTTAATCTGCTTCTTAATTTCCACCAAATCCTTTGCTGGCATCCTATATGGTCTCTTTGATATTGGCCCTGTGCCTGGCAATAGCTCAATCAAAAAGTCAATATCTCTATCCAGTGGCATGCCTGGCAACTCCTCTGGAAATACTTCAGGGAAATCCCTTACCACTGGTACTTCCTCCTGCACAACTCCTGTTAGGCAATTTACTTGAGTCCTCTTTGGCATATGCTGGGATACATACTTGATCCTTCTCCCTTCTGGGGTGGTAAGCAAAATTGACTTACTATCACATTCAATATTCCCTTCATACTTTGATAACCAATCCATGCCTAATATCACATCCAATCCTTGGGATTCCAATACTATTAGGTCTGAGCGAAAAACATAGTTACCAATCCTTAATGGTAACCGATCACACCATAGACTAGCCACATACTCTGCTCCAGGCGAGGTTACTAACATGGGTGACCTAAGGTCTTGGGTTGATAGGTTATACTTATACACAAATCCCCTTGAGATGTATGAATGCGATGCACCAGTATCAAAAAGAACGAGTGCAGTAAATGACTTAACCAAAAACTTACCTATTACTGCATCAGGCTGAGCTTCAACCTCCTCCATGCTAACGTGGTTCACCTGTCCCCTGTTGAAAGGGTTCGGCTTCTTCCCAGAACTTCCATTGCCATTTTGGCCTTCAGGACATTCATTGGCATAATGTCCGGTCTTTTGACACTTAAAGCAAGTGACTTGGCTCAGGTCCTTCTTGGCTGGGGTTGATGGGTTGGTGCGATTCTGGCCGTTGCTTCCTCCATTGCCATTACCATTCTTGGTGCCATTGTGATTGTGCGATCTACCTCCTCCATGAGTATGCTGAAAATGTCCTCCCGGTCTAGGGGTAAAACGTGGCTTCTGCTGAGCTCCTGAATTGTACTTCCCTTGTCCATACTTCCTCTTGCGATTCTCAATTTGCTGCTGCTTCCCTTCAATCATAAGAGCACGATCTACCAACTCCTGGTAGTTGTTGAAGGTGGCTACCATCAACTGCATGCTCAACTCATCATTCAATCCTTCCAGAAACTTCTCATGCTTTGCTGCATCCGTAGCGACATCATCTGGGGCATAACGTGCTAACTTACTAAAGTCCTCCACATACTGGCCAACTGTCCGTCCTCCTTGGCGCAAGTTGCGAAACTCACGCTTCTTCATGGCCATAGCTCCTGCTAAAACATGTGCAGTACGAAAAGCCTGCTGAAACTGGTCCCATGTGACAGTGTCGACTGGGAAAGTGGCTGTGAAATTCTCCCACCATGATGCTGCGGGTCCTTCTAGCTGATGTGCGGCAAACTTCACCTTCTCCGCATCTGTGCATCCTGCTGTGGTCAATTCCCTAGCTGTCTTGCGGAGCCAATCATCTGCTACTATCGGCTTGGTGCTACTGGAAAACACCGACGGATTCAGCCTAAGAAAATGGGCTAAGTGATCAACAGGTGGTGGTGGTGGTGGTGGGGGGTTGTTGTTGTTGTTCCCCTGATTCTGATTCTGAACTAGCAACTGCATCAATGTGTTCTGCTGCTGGATCAACTGGGTGAGCTCCGGTGGAAAGGCAAATCCAGGGTCACGTCTCGGAGTCATCTGAGGGTTTAGAAAAGATGAGATGTAAGAATAGAGGGGGTCTAAAGAGAAAACACTACCCATATGCACATGAGGCAAAAGCAAACAATTCACTTCATTCAATCAAACAAGGGCATACAATCGATCTATCTATCGCAAAAGTGCTCGGACTACTATATTTACATGGTGGACTACTACTACTGATGAGGTGGTCTACTAGAAATATTCTTCGGTTGCAGACTCCATGATATCTGCTCCAGCTTCATCAACATAGTCATCATCGCTACTATCTGGATCCGAGTCGGTGTCGTCGATGAGGATGTAGTCTTCCGGGCTAATCTCCTTGGGTTCTTCGTCTTCCTCTACTGGCGTAGGGCCTCCCATAAATATTCCAATCTTCTTGATCAGGTTGTCATTCTTCTCCACCAATACTTCAATTTCCTCTTCATAATCTTCATGTGTAGCCTTGAGTTCTTCCTCCAGTTCCTTGATTCTAGTCTTAGCCTTCTTCAGATCTGTCATGTCGGCGCACATCTGGTTCTCCTATCGTCGAATGTGCTGGTTTAGCTCCTGGATAAAAGCTGCGATTGATCTATCCTTCCTGGTGCTGATCATCTCCCAGTGCTCATCTCGGCGCCCACAAATCTGGTAGATAGTATCCTTGAGATCATTGCGGTAGACTTCTCTAATGCGTCCCATGGCGATGTGAGCTGCCATGCTCTTTCCTAGACTCCAAGTTGGTGCATCAAAAGAAAACTCTATGGTCTCAGTGACTGGCATGAACGTCCTTCCTGGAACTTGAACTTGAATCATCCAGCGCTCTTCTTCAGGTAGAGTGGCGTTGTAGGTTCTGGTGAAGCTTGGTACTCCTATATTCAGGTATCTAGTGACTTCCTTCAAGTGACGTCCAAAGGGTGTATCTTCATCCGGTTGCGTGAACTTGTTCCTTGCATCCGCCATCCTAAAGGAGTAGAAAAGATGAGAGGTCAGAAGAGAAGAGAGTGAATAGTGATCTAGGTCTTTTAGCTTAGTGGTCATGTCCTACAGTCAGCGTGTGCTCTGATACCATCTCTGTAGCGACCAGACCTCAAACAGTCTGATCTCTGTGCTCCGTTGTCATCCCTGGATCAGTAATGCTGACACCACACAGTACTCGGAGGATTTATAGCAGAGTAGCAATCACACACTTATTACATCGAGTGTCTCAAAAGAGAACTTAATACAATAAATATGGCGTAAGGCCATCTAATAACGATAACAGCGGAAGGCTTGGAAGATAAGTGAGTCCATCAACTCCAACGGCATCACTGAGTATAGAACCACGACCTAAAAACTCCTTATTCGTCGTCTGAAAAGTCTGCAACATTAACGTGGCAGCCCGAAACGGGTCAGCACATGGAATATGCTGGCAATGTAACACATAGAGAGTAATGGAATGAAACAGCTATACTATATGCATATTTGGCTGGTGGAAAGCTCTATGGTTACAGTTTTGCGTAAAGCCAATTTTTCCCTACTTCAAAGGAATAAATTTATTTAACTATCAAGGTAGTTGTTAAACATTGAGAATGGTTGACAGCATTCTCAATCCCAATTAAGCATCATCATTAAAACAAAACCCAACAAAATTAATTTAGAGTAACATGTTGAGATTCACATGATAATCCAGGTACTAGATACTCAAGATGTCCATAACCGGGGACACGGCTAATCATGATTAGTTTATTACACTCTGCAGAGGTTTGCGCACTTTTCCCCACAAGACTCGATCGCCTCCGTTGGGTTTCTCGCACTACAGGATGTTTGAGAAGACGGATGACCGAGACATAGTCTTTCAGAAGCGCTAGGACCTTACGATCGGGTAGACCGTACCACCTACATCCCCTACATCTGCTAGTCTACCACTGTAAGAGTTCGCACGACTTAGTCAACTATTCTAGAGCCCATAATAGCTTGTGGCTGCACACGGAAGTTTCTAGTATGAATAGTCTCATGATCCCTTTGAGCCTGGGTGGCGGTCCAAAAGAAAACAGGCAAGTCCTGGAATACCCAGGTGCCTCAATCCACCCAGATGTGTGTTTAAGTTGCCACCTTAGATAAACGATTAATTAACAAAACTCACATCTGTCATGGATATCACTCACCCAATCCACGTCTACTAGCATAGCATGGCATAATAAGCAAACGTAGAAGTAACTCCCAAAGGTTTGATAATAAACAGGTAATAGGTACTACCTCATCTACTTCCCATCCCACAATTTAATTAGATCCTAATCATGCAATGTGTGAGGATTGATCTAATGCAATAAAACTGGGTAGTAGGAAAAGTATGATCAAAGTGTTACTTGTCTTGCTGATGATCCGGGAAACCTAGCGATTCGAAGTAACAAGCAGCGCACTACGGGTATTCTATCGCAAACAAACAAACAAGCATACAATAAGTACTCATCTAATGCACAGGTAAAACTCAAATAAGAGATCTAACCATAAGGTTCAACTTAAGAACTCCGGTTGGCAAAAAGAATCAAATCGAACGTAGCAACAAAAATCAAACGGCGAAAGAAAACAACTTTGTTCTACTAATCTGGATCTAGGGCAAATTTTACAGTAGCAAAATCTTGTTTAAGTTGGTTAAACGGATAGAGGGTTTCGAGACGAAACTCTAGGCACTTGAATCGCCTGATTCCGATAAACGAGCGAAAAGTTATACTAAAACGAAAATCAGATCAGGAATCGCGATCAAAAAAATCACGGATTTAATCCGAGAAAAAGAAAAACGATGAATGCTCGCTAAGTTAAATAAACCGGAAAAACCGATCTATTTAAAAAAACCGATGGAAAAACTGAACGGTTTTTCGAAAAAAATAAAAAAAAACCGGCGTGGATTTCGAGGCGGCGGCGGACCTCGGGCGGCGTGCGGCGGCGGCGGCATCCGGCGGAGGTGGCGGCGGCGGGGCAGCGGCGGTGGGAGCTGGGGACGGCTCGGGCTAGGGTTAGCTCTGGCTGGGCCTCCCCCTGGCTTAAATAGCCTAACGGGCCAGGAGTCCTAGTCGGACCCGGCCCTAGGTCGGTTCGATTTTTTTTAGATAATTACGCGCAGAAGAAAAATAAAAAGAAATACTAAACGGACTCCAAAAATTCCGAAATAAATTTTCACGGGCTTGTAAAATCAAGCCGCACAAGGTGAACATTTATTTGGGACCTAAATGCAATTTTGAAAAACGCACATTTTTCCTAAATTCAAATAAAACACCGAAAAACTCCGAAATAAAATCTTATTTGATTTTATTATTAAATCCTCAATATTTATTTATTTTGGGAAATTCATTTTATTCCCTCTCTCATATTTTTTATAATATAAATAATTGATGATAAAATAAATAAAATCAAATGATCCTATTCTCAAAATTTGAGAAAACTCAAATATGAAAATAACGAAATCCCCAACTCTCTCCGTGGGTCATTGAGTTGCGTAGAATTTCTAGGATCAACCAAAATGCAAAATAAAATAGGGTATGCAATGATGATCTAATGTATAACATTCCAAATTGAAAATTTGGGATGTTACAATGTATCTAGATGTATTTTAGTTCTAGACACATCCATTTTGATGACAAGTAATTCCGGGCGGAGGGAGTACTTAGTTCAAATAAGAAATAAAGTGGGGGTGGGGGAATTTAGTATGTACATCGAACTTGGTACAAACAGGAAGGAAAGGGGGTGAAAGTAGTACCGACTGGTCATCCAACCGGTCTCTTGGTCGAAAAGGGAAATATAGGGGTAACACTGTACACAGTGGTATGACCAGGACTAGATTTGCTATCCACACATAGGAGTAGGTGGCTAGAGTGAACAAAAATAGGACCAACCCAGATATGTTTCTTGGATGTTTGTTTCTCGGGGCAACAAACTATGAATCACCACTTTATGCCCCTATTTACGTACATGGTGCTGGACTGCTGGTGCACCCACTATTATAAGCCATGCCAAGTTTAGCCAAATGTTTTTGCCTGTAATTGTTTGAGACTCTGACTGTTTCCTCTGTGCCTTTTTGTGCAAACAGGGGTATCCAATTCACCTGGTTGCTGTTGTGACCTTTTGGTGCATTGCACAAAACTCTTCTTAAAAGAAGTGACTTTTGTGCTATTTAACTGGAATGTCAGAATGGAACAGTTGGTTCATTTTGGTGGAACTGCACAAAGGGAGATCTGTGTTCCAATCCGCATCATCCATATTGGCGCCAGAACCTTCCTTTAGCTAAGAATGATATTTAATGCATGTGTTCATCTCTATTTTCCGACTGCCGTGAGAAAATAATGATGTTTTTTACTAGTACACTTGTACTCCCTCACTGACAAAACCAATTCTGAATTAGAAGGCCAATCATGTACTTGGTTTCACCAACTGGTGAGGAGAAGAGAAACAGAGCAAGGAGTGGAAGAAGAAGAATATACAGTGCCAAGGCGATCTTGCTGAAGCCAGAGGCCTCAGTCGAGGCCATTCAAGGGCTCCGACAATGACTACCTTACATGTGAGACGATTCTCCAAGGAGCCCTTCCACTTTTGCTGTCTCACTTAATTAATTAGGAGTACTTAAGTACCACTAATTTATTACTGCCTAATTTTCCCGTTGGAGTTAAACAAATCTTTAGTAGGACCCTATGATGAATCATGTACGTGTGTACGTTTGTCTATGGAGGTGAATCATGTGGTGGAGCAGGGAGGGAATATTGTTAGTGTCATGACATAATAGTGCTATTGTTTTGCATGTCAATTTATTGCCATTGGTTCAATGAGGTAATGTTTTGTGTATTGTCCATCATGAATTTGATGCTACTGGTTGAGTAATATGCTAATGTCTTCCTATCCTTTCTCACTAAGCTAATGAAGGTTTCACCTTGTTCCTACTTGTGCAAACAGGGATCATGTTGTGCCAATCATACATTAAATGGAACTACACAAGACAATACAATGAACTGTATCCCAGCCAGTGCTTTAACTATGCTGAAAGTTCTTGATAATCTTTCAATATAATCTCAGCACTGGTAAACAAGAGTGATTTCAACCATACATTTAAAGTGCACAAAAATATATACTATTGTGTGATTCGAGTGAGTGCTTTATCATCTCTTATGGGACTACATGAATAAGCTTTTTTTCTCAGGTTGGTACGAGCCTAAGGCCTTCATACATATTAGTTTGCTGTCATCTCTATTTGTATCGTGCTACTGTCATGAGAAACTCCTTTATCTTTGCACGTTAAAGTTTTGCAACCTACGATAAATGGCAATGCTTTGAGTGTTGAGTTGAGCTAATTGGCACTGATTAAATAAACTAATACCTCTCTTTAAGCAATACTACTATGTTGCTAACTTTACCCATTAAGATAATGAGGGTGCTTCTATTTGTTAGTGTATGTTTCATAAACTAGTCCCTCTATTACAGTAATCTCACTCTCTCAACATATGTGCCAACAGGGATGCTCGATTTTGGTGGAACTGCACAAAAACTTTGGGTGCTTCATTGCCTCGACAACTTCCGTCCTTTCATGTCATTCGCTAAACTCCGCATGCTTTCTTCCTTTGTTGTCATTCGCTTGGCTTATCTCGGCTTCCAGTCAAAGGAAATAGTAATTGATATGCTACCTCACATAGGTTGGTACTGGTCTTTATCCTGATTATTGTGCCTGTCATATGTATTGGTAATTTGGTATTGTGCTACTATTTGCCGATTTCATAAAGGAGTAATTTGGAGCCTGAACTCGCGGGCAAATCATTACATCGGGTGATTTCAGTAGAACTGCACAAAATGATCAGATGGACAGGTACTTATGCTGCTGCTATGTACTCCAAAGTTCACTCATACAAGCATCGATGTTGGCAAGAAGTGCCTATATTCATTCAAGTATCAACTGGCGTCAACCAATTGTCAAACTCCAAGTGTTAGGAGAGTGAACGCCAAAAATATTGCTTGGTGCATAGCCCAGAAAAATGTAGTCCGGTCTTTGGTCCCAACTTGTGCCTTTTGGTTATCGGCACATATGGTTGCGAACTATATGGCATGGAGTCTAAAGATTCCAGACAAGTTGGTTGACGCGTATATTCATCTGGTGCTTAATCAGTCTGCACGCCAAGGATGCTCCATTTCAGTTGAACTGCAGAAAAAATTTGGGTGGTTCATTTTCTCAACCGCCTCCTTTCTTGTCTTCAATGTAGAATTTTGGCGAGATACAGGACCAAGATGACCCAGTAAACTGGTTGGATGAAAGTAGTGGCCAAGTTGCTCAAACCTCCCTGGGCACAAGGCCACTATTTGAGGATAAACCTACAAGCAAAGTTCAGATTGTCTGTGCTGCCTCTTATGTACTCGAAAGTTTACTCATACAAGAACTAATTTTAGCAAGAAGTACCTTCGATTGAACACCATTTACCAGTTTGTACCCTAGGTAATTAAAGTTCGTCCATGGATCATATTGGATGTGATCTCAATCATTTGGATGCATAAACATACTGAACATGTGTATATCTGAATCTTTTTGTAAATTATGTATGCATATTGTCATGTGATCTATCAATCATTTGGATGCATAGATATGCTGAGCTTGTGTATATATGAATCTTTTGAGTTGTTGATTGTGAATGTTGGCTATGGATATGAACATGTCCTATGAACCTGAGTTTGATATGAATGTTTACCTTTTCTTTTGTATTTGTGTGTGAACTTGTTAGTATGCCTACTGTGGGGTATAAAACGCAGGTCTCTTATAAAAGTAATGTTGTGTCCAATTTATGTTTTCCCTTCTAAGCACATTATATATATTTATATTATTACTATTATCGTATATTTTATAGAGACTTATATATACATTATAAAAACATCCCAACTTATAAAAGTAAATGTTTAACGGAAGTTGGCAAGGAAAATCCTAGTTGTTTTTGACTCACAGGCAAGGAAAACCCTGGTGATTGCGTACAAAAGCTTGCGAAGATTTTAAGGACCAATTTAATAATAACGCGCTCATTTTTATTTTGTGCAATAACTCGCTAATTTCTTAATTATATATATATAAAATGTGCCTCTTGGGTTTATTCTTTGATATTAATTGCTCCTTCTAACATAACATTATACTCCCTCCGTCCGAAAATACTTGTCATCAAAATGGACAAAAACGGATGTATCTAAAACTAAAATACATCTAGATACATCCCTTTTATCCATTTTGATGACAAGTATTTCCGGACGGAGGGAGTATATATAACGAGCCTACCTAATACGTGTATTTCAAGGAAGTGCAAATGGGTTGGGATTTCTTAGAAAATATAAATGGGCCTGATTGATGCGAAATTATTTGTTCACCCAGCCCAGCAAATGGACTGTACATTCTAGAAAACATGGGTTAAATATATGCCACATTTTTGCAGGCTCATGTGTGGGCCAATAGGTCGAAGCCTACGCAGGGCGTTGTCAACTTGGTCAACAAATGATTGTGTCATCCACAGCCATTGGATTTATATCCAACGGCCGGCATGCACCTTCAATCTCTCATCTTTTCCTCCAGTGCCGTCGGGACCGCCTGGTCCGACCTCCGGCGGCTAGCGGCTCTGCTTAGCACGCATCACTGCGAAGCGCTACCCCACCGCCGGCCAGGCTATCCCTCCACCCCTCGACAGCTCCTGTTATTCTCCACAGACTACAGCCACACGCCGCAACAGAACCAGTTATAACCCTTCTCCTCCTCTCAATCTGCGACTCCACTGCCGCGTTTTCCCATCTCCGAGTCGTTCCCGTCCGGGGCCTCGCCGTCGTCCACCGCCTCACTGCGTTCGGTGCGGCGTGGTCAACAAACGAGAGTCATCGGAAGAGGACTTTACGTGGAAAGCCTGACGGCTGGGACCCATGAGGTCCATGGTTGCACGCAAGGAAAGTTCCTCCTTATTAAGCTGAAAAAAATGTTTCCTCCACCTGACAGCTGGGACCCACCGGGTGTATCTTTGCACGGAAGGAAGTGCCTCCTTGTTTTGCAAAAAAAAATTATTCATCCCGTTGACAGCTGGGACCCGTCAGATTTGGTGACTGACTTGTGGGCCTACTAAGCGGACGTGTACACACGGCTTTGTCAACTTGGATGATTCTAGCAGCTGGACCGTTGGATGTTAATCCAACAGCCGTGCTCCTTCTTCAACCTCTGTTCTTGCTCCTGTCTCCCGTGGGCGGCACCGCGGCTGTGCTGCCGCGCACTCGAACTAGTGAAGTTTCCCACTCCTCTCCATCTGCGACTCCACTTCAGCTTAATAAATAGTAACGTCTTCGGTTTTAGCCCGGTTTTCTGTAGATTAACCAAGCAATTCTCTTCTTCTTAATGTGACGCCCCCGATTTGATCGTACACTAATCATGCACGCAAATGTGTACGACCAAGATCAGGAACTCACGGGAAGATATCACAACACAACTCTAGACACAAGTTAAAATAATACAAGCTTTATATTACAAGCCAGGGGCCTCGAAGGCTCGAATACAAATGCTCGAAGGCACAAGAGTCAGCGGAAGCAACAATATCTGAGTACAGACATAAGTTAAACAAGTTTTCCTTAAGAAGGCTAGCACAAAAGTTGGAATGATCGAAAAGGCGAGACCTCCTGCCTGGGACCTCCTAACTACTCCTCGAAGTCGAACTCCACATAGAATAATCCTCGGGGTCCTCTGGCTCCTGGACTCCATCATCTGGTCACAACAACCGGGTACAAAAAGGGGGAAAAGGGGGAGCAAAGCAACCGTGAGTACTCATCCAAAGTACTCGCAAGCAAGAAGCTACACTACATATGTATGCATTGGTATCAAATGGAATAAGGGTATCATATGTGGACTGAACTGCAGAATGCCAGAATAAGAGGGGGATAGCTAGTCCTATCGAAGACTACGCTTCTGGTAACCTCCATCTTGCAGCAGGAGTAGAGAGTAGATGGTAAGTTCACCAAGTAGCATCGTGTAGCATAATCCTAACAGATGATCCTCCCCTCGTCACCCTATGAGAGAGCCATCACCGGTTGTATCTGGCACTTGGAAGGGTGTGTTTTTATTAAGTATCCGGTTCTAGTTGTCATAAGGTCAAGGTACAACTCCAAGTCGTCCTGTTACCGAAGATCACAGCTATTCGAATAGATTAACTTCCCTGCAGGGGTGCACCACATAACCCAACACGCTCAATCCCATTTGGCCGGACACACTTTCCTGGGTCATGCCCGGCCTCGGAAGATCAACACGTCGCAGCCCTACCTAGGCACAACAGAGAGGTCAACACGCCGGTCTAAATCCTATGGCGCAGGGGTCTGGGCCCAACGCCCATTGCACACTTGCACGTTGCGAGGGCGTCCAGAAGCAGACCTAGCCTAGCAAGCGTTCCAGTCCAATTCGGCACGCGCCGCTCAGTCGCTGACGTCACGAAGGCTTCGGCTGATACCAAGACGTCGAGTGCCCATAACTGTCCCTGCGTAGATGGTTAGTGTGTATAGGCCAGTAGCCAGACTCAGATCAAATACCAAGATCTCGTTAAACATGTTAAGTATCCGCGAACGCCGACCAGGGCCAGGCCCACCTCTCTCCTAGGTGGTCACAACCTGCCCTGTCGCTCCGCTTCAAAGTAACAGTCGGGGGCCGTCGAGAACTCAGGCCCACCACTACCTGGATGGAGCCACCTGCCCCTTCAGCCCCCAACTCCGAACAGTACCACAGGTAATGTAACAGTGTAAAGTATATAATATATGCCCGTGATCACCTCCCGAAGTGATCACGGCCCGGTAGTATAGCATGGCAGACGGACAAGAGTGTAGGGCCACTGATGGAACACTAGCATCCTATACTAAGCATTAGGATTTCAGGTAAAGGTAACAACAGTAGTAGCAAGGACATGATATGCATCAGAATAGGATTAACGGAAAGCAGTAACATGCTACACTACTCTAATGCAAGCAGTAGAAAGAGAGTAGGCGATATCTGGTGATCAAGGGGGGGGGGCTTGCCTGGTTGCTCTGGCAAGAGAGAGGGGTCGTCAACACTATAGTCGAACTGGGTAGCCGCGGCGTTAGTCTCGGTGTCTAGCGAGAGGAGAGGGGGACGAAACAATAAATATTAAGCAAACAGATGCATGACGATGCATGACATGACAAAGCGTGATGTTAGGTGTGCCCTAACGCGGTATGAGGCGGTGCCGGTGAAGGGGAGAAACATCCGAGAAAATATCCCCGGTGTTTCGCGTTTTCGGACAGATGAACCGGAGGGGAAAAGTTGCGTGTTCGCTATGCTAGGGATGCGTGGCGGACGAATGGGCTGCGTATCCGGATTCGTCTCGTCGTTCTAAGCAACTTTCATGTACAAAGTTTTTCCTTCCGAGCTACAGTTTATTTTATATTAATTTTAAAAGATTTAAATCATTTTTAGGATTTATTTAATTATTTAATTCAACATTATCCAGAATAGTGTTTGCTGATGTCATCATGACATCAGCATGACGTCAGCTGTTGACCTGGTCAACCTGACAGGTGGGTCCCCTTCGTCAGTGACTGTTTAGTCTAATTAGGGTTTAATTAACTTAAGTAATTGATTAGATTAATTAAACATGATTAATTAGTTTAATTAATTCTTTAATTACTTAATTAAGTTAATTATTTAATTATTTAATTAATAATTTTATTAATTCAGTTTTACTTATTTTATTTTTATTTTATTAAAAACGTTCTCGAGCTGGGCCCCACGTGTCTGTGGCCTAGAAGGGCTAAGGGGCATGCGGTTAGCGGGCGTCGAGGGACGGGCACCCGCTTGGAGGCCCGAGGCAAACAAGGGGGCCGCCGGCCACGGCGGCAGTCGGAGTAGCGCAGCGCGGCGTCGGCGCGAGCTCGGACTAGAGCGGAGCGAGGGTAGCGGAGGCGTGCGCGCGTGTAGGCGGGTGCGGTTGCGGGTGAAGCCGCCACCTGCCCGATAGCGGGGCAAGGCCGGAGCGGGAGCGAGCCGGCGCGGCCGGGAGCGGCATGGCCTTGCCGCCATGGGGCACGCGCGGGGCACCGCCAGCAGCGGCGGGTAGTGACGCACAGCGAGCAGGAAGCCAGCAATGGGTTCGGCGGGGCTAGCGGGCGCGGTGGTAGGAAGCGAGAAGCCGGGGCGTGCGGGAGGGACGACCCTGGGTCGCGGTGAGCGCGGCCGGCGCAGGGGAGGCGGGCGCGTCCTCGCGCACGATGGCGCGCCGTGCGGGGCGACTGCGGCCCTGATCGCGGGCGCGTTCAGTACCGAGCGAGCAGAGGGGAGGAAAGGGGAGCGTGCTCACGAGCGTTGTAGGGGGAGGGGGTCGGCGTGGGTCGGAGTCGCCCGGCGAGGAGGAGATGAGGAAGTGAGGCATGGTGGAGGACGACGGGGCGGCGCTGGCGAGGTGGCGTCAAGGATCGGCCCAGGTGCCGATCCAGATCGGCACGATGGGCATCCGACAGAGAGAGCTTGGTGCGGCGAAGGGGCGGTGGCGGCGGTCCTCGGGCGGGGATCCGACGCGACAAGGGATCGGGCGTGAGGAGCGTGTGCTGCTGGGGAACGAGAGGGAAGGTGGGGTTCGTGCGGGAGAGAGTGGGGGCGTGAGTGGTAGGTGGTTGTCTAGGGTTTCGGCCGACACGGGGGGTTATGGGGAGTGGGGTGGGCCGGCCTGGTGGCCCAGAGGCCAGTTAGGCCGAAGCCCAATGGGGGAGGGGGATTTGCTTTTCCTTTTATTTGTTTCCTGCCTTTTATCTTTCCCTTTTTTTCTCTTTTTTTGTTATTTCTTTTTACATAATTTTACTTTACTGTTTTATTTTACATTAGTGTCATGAAATACTAAAGTTAAACCTAATATAATAATATTAACTATATCTCTGTCATAAATAATTTGGCACTTTAAATAAGTAATTTGTATTTGTTTATTATTTAAGGAGCATTTAAATAGTTGTTTTTGCTACTGTTTTAGTCACTTTAGTGCATTTAAATATTTTATAAAAATGTGGTTTCTTCACCCTAATCACCTATGCATTAACTGGTACAACCCGAACATTTTGGTTTTAATATTTGAAAACTTTTGAGGTTTGCCTTTATTTTGAATTTGAATCAGTTTCGAACTAACGCGAGATTAGCAATAGTAATCGTGGTGACGTGGCATCTTTAGCAGAGGTTACTGTAGCTTGATTATCCAGGCGTCACAATTCTCCTCCACTACAAGAAATCTCGTCCCGAGATTTAAGAGGTACTGAAAGGGGGAAAGGTTTGGTTACGAATCTAGCGGGTCTTCTCAGTCGTGATTGCTCTCCTCGAAGAGGTCGATCCATAACGCTGATGTCTTCATACTTCAGCTTGAGGTCATCATGATGAAGTCGGTATCCTTTCTTTGAGAACTCCATCGTACTTACGAATAGGAAAGGGGTAGCTTCAAAAGGACAGACCTCTACAAGGCTGCTTATCCGATAGATAATATTAGGGAAGGTGGCAGAAAGTATCTCTTGAGTTGAAACTTAAGAAATTAATGAGAGCAAAGTAATGAGGTTTCATGGGAAGTTTCGAGCGAGCAGGCAACAGTTCGATGCCCAAAACAGGGCAGGAAAGCGGCTCAAAGCAATCGGGAATAAGTATTGCGTCCGGTAACATATTTGATGATCTCTCGGAAGGTGGCTTGTGCATTACATACGAGGCCACACGCGAGGAACAACCTTGGGAAGAGGGGGTGCAGGAGAGTCAGGTTTCGATCCTGTGGAACTGTGGGTTATGGGCCCACCATGTGGTTGAAAGTAGTAAGGGGCCGGCATCTTGCACGGTCACGATAGTAAGGCGTGTCAGAGGGTAGCATGTTAGTTACGTCGGCAACAACATCGATACCAAGGGCGAGGGACGAAGAGAAGCATTTTCCTGCTCGTTGAACGAGGCGGGCCAATAGGCAAAGTTCTCGTCCATTGGTGGTTACCGGAATGTTATCAACATAGTAATAGGGTCTTGCTGACAGGATTGTACACCGAGATGTTTGTACAAGCAGGGAATTATAACTGCTTATATCATATAGATCATAGGAAGGGTTTAAACAAACCAATGGAAAGGGAAAAATGTCTATCAGATTTATTCAGAACAAAGGAAAGAACAATGTGTTTTAACACATATTTCAGGGGTATATCCTTCCCAAGGGCAAGCAGAGCATGATATCCATGACAGGATATAATGTAGAAAACCCTTTAGGAAAGGGGAGAGAAACTTCATGACATTTCCCATACAACGGGGTTTGGATAATTGATAAAGAAAATTTAGCGTTGTGCTTCAAATGTTCTTATTGAAATTCAGAGTACCATAACATGCTTCGAGATAGCATTGACATGGTCTTCAAGCAAAGGTTGGACTTTGGATACACGAAGGGTTCATCAGGAACAACTTGTAGAATAAGTCCTACCAGTTCCTCATGGAAGAATGGATAGCATTGCTAAAAGGAAAATTATAACAATAGGTCTTCTGGTTAGGGGTGCTAAGCAAAGACACCACCTTACCGGGGTAGAGACCAATGTTATAACTTTTGGAAATATGTCCCAACCATCATATCTGACCGAGATTCAGATCTGATTGGTGTCACGATACCTCAGACATCAGGATGCCTGAGAAGAAAAGTGTGCAACTCGATTTGATGAGATGACATTGCAAGATTTTCACGAAATGAACTATGGAAGCAAGTTTCGGAATAAGAGACCAAGGAGAAGACGAGGATGTGGCTTATGGACTCAGCGGCAATTTATCGAGATTTCCACAATTATGTGAACATGGAGATAACATTCGTCAGATCAATTGACTTAATGATGTATGCTCGAGGAAAACATACACAGTTAAACAATGGTTGAAATGTGCACCCGAAATATGGGCTAGGTAGCACGATCAATGTTCGAATGATGATTCAATAAGCCATAGTCGTAGAATGAAACTATAGACCAATAACTTCAAAGCAATAGGGTTGCCAGAAGTTTAGAATTTACACATCACAGACCATTTGTCGGTATTCCGGTTAGAAACAACACGGGTACCAAGAAAAGGATGGTGATGGTGAGAAGCATCACTGTATCACAAATTCTTAAGAGGTGGTGTAATTCTCACAACATTGATAACATAAGAGATGGTAATGTTCTGAGTAAAGAAGAACAATTGCTGGATGGCAGGGAACTCAAGGTATAACACAAAACATGAACAAGTTTGTGTTGGAGGGAAGACAATAAAGTGGCTGATGATAACACAACTCATCGAGGGCAAGGATGTATTCCTCATCGTGAATTCGATTGATATCCTGGAAGAGCTCAGAATGTTGATGGTGACCATGACAAATTTTGTCGAGAGGCTCCATGAAGAAACCATTGAACAACGGCTACATCAAGCAACATGACTAATGCAGAGAAAGATTATTGGAACAACGGATACGACACCAACTCGGAATCAAGCTTGTTGTTCGAGGTGAAACGATTAAGACAAGGAAGATCGACGTAAGCTTAGCTCATCGCCGAAAGTGGTGCTCCGTAAATAAGGACCAGATAGCATAGTTAAAATCAGCACGTTACTAATATAGCCGATCAGGCTAGAAATGACGCATTCAAGTACAAACTCATAAGTAAAGAAGATTACTAATAGTTGTTTAATAACGATGCGGACTTGATTCGGTTACCGATGTCCTTGAGTGTTTAATAACTCAGGGCCCGTGAAAAATTGGAATCAGTGAGAATGTAGCACTTGATGGAGAACTCATAAGAAGTTATGCAGTTCCATGATAATCTCGAGATACCAGGGCGTAATACTCGACGACAGATCAAAGTAGAGGTCGGACTAGGGTAATGCTCTGCAGAAGACAAATGCTTAAACTTGCATGAGATATGGTATTTAAAGGAGAACATGGTCGGAATCCACGATCATAAAGGATCGAACCACGGATACAAGATGAACTTATAACAAGGGGGTAATTATTTTTACAAGCAGCTTCCATGATAAGTTATACATCGTGTCCATGGGCATGAACGCAAGTTTCAAGGTCGACTCCCCCTTCTTCAATGTATAACCTTCCATTCACTTCTCGCTTTGATAAAGGCATTAGTGTTGAAGGTTTTATCTGGTGAAATACCAGATGAGTATGACTCATGAAAACTTCCGAGTTCACACATATAAAGGAAGGCATAGGTTCAACCCGTCAGGGTATCATGGAAACATATACCACAAGCTTCAATAGTAAATACCACCAGCTCGAAAGCAGAGCATGGTTGGCCAAGCAGATGATACAACTTACCAAGGGCATTATGTATCAGGTAAAGAACTCACAAGAATTTTGGTTGTGAATGACATTGTCGGATAATAACCCGGCAATGGGTATGGCGGCCCACAACGAGGCTGATGGGAGTACCGGTACCCAATCAAAGGAAGAAGGAATGCCAAGGCATCGGATTATAGAAACAACTGACTAATTCAAAGCTTAATGCAAAGGAATTTTATGATTTCCAAATCAAGGAATCAGAAGCAATCGTTCTGATCGAAAATGAATAAGTTCAATAGACTTGGAAGCACAAACGATCAAGGCATTGATTGGTCAAGAACCAGCTCATGTTTAAAATGACGTCTGAGCAGAAAGGATGAATTCTAGGATCTGATTGAGGATTGCGAGCATTCGCAATATTTTGAATCAATGGACTCAATTTTATAGTGACAAAGGCTGCCAATAAGATTCTATACTTATGGGATTAACCATAATGCAAGCAAGCAAGAATTTCAAGAGCAATAAGCTGCTAAGGATTTTCGGATGATCGGATATTATTTTGCAGACCTTAGTGAAACACATAAACAACCGGGGATGGGCGGATACTCGGTATGTGCAAGGAATTATCCATAGGGGTGTTCATGTGGGTAATGAACTGCAAGGCAGTAGGCACAAGGTATTCTCGGAACAATAGAGAGAAATTTCAGGGTATCTTGTAATAACAAGGTCCATGGGATTGAAAAGGCAAGTGTATGTAGTTTTCCATAATGATATAACAGTGGTAGGGAATTGCAAAAGCAACGGGCACAATGTCTAAAAAGGGTATCGGAGAGTAACTTCAAAATCGTCTGGTGTAGTCGGCGATCATCTGGACTGAAGGGGCTCTCCGGTAGAAAGTGTTTTCGAGAACCTAAAGTTAGATTTTTAGAAGAAAAAAATTAACCCGAATAGAAGAGAGATCAGAGTCCCGGAGTATAGACAAGGAGTAAAAGATCCTAATACCACCCAATGGCGACATGGGCCCGTAAGCCACACAGCCATGTTAGTAAAAGTTTTTCAATGACTAGACTCGACTTCGACCAAGGAGCGTGGAAGTGGGATTCCTACAGGCAGTCGGCTCTAATACCAACTTGTGACGCCCCCGATTTGACCGTACACTAATCATACACGCAAATGTGTACGACCAAGATCAGGAACTCACGGTAAGATATCACAACACAACTCGAGACACAAATTAAAATAATACAAGCTTTATATTACAAGCCAGGGGCCTCGAAGGCTCGAATACAAATGCTCGAAGGCACAAGAGTCAGCGGAAGCAACAATATCTGAGTACAGACATAAGTTAAACAAGTTTGCCTTAAGAAGGCTAGCACAAAAGTAGGAACGATCGAAAAGGTAAGGCCTCCTGCCTGGGACCTCCTAACTACTCCTCGAAGTCGAACTCCATGTAGAATCATCCTCGGGATCCTCTGGCTCCTGGACTCCATCATCTGGTCACAACAACCGGGTACAAAAAGGGGGAAAAGGGGGAGCAAAGCAACCGTGAGTACTCATCCAAAGTACTCGCAAGCAAGAAGCTACACTACATATGTATGCATTGGTATCAAATGGAATAAGGGTATCATATGTGGACTGAACTGCAGAATGCCGGAATAAGAGGGGGATAGCTAGTCCTATCGAAGACTACGCTTCTGGTAACCTCCATCTTGCAGCAGGAGTAGAGAGTAGATGGTAAGTTCACCAAGTAGCATCGTGTAGCATAATCCTAACAGATGGTCCTCCCCTCGTCGCCCTGTGAGAGAGCCACCACCGGTTGTATCTGGCACTTGGAAGGGTGTGTATTTATTAAGTATCCGGTTCTAGTTGTCATAAGGTCAAGGTACAACTCCAAGTCGTCCTGTTACCGAAGATCACAGCTATTCGAATAGATTAACTTCCCTGCAGGGGTGCACCACATAACCCAACACGCTCGATCCCATTTGGCCGGACACACTTTCCTGGGTCATGCCCGGCCTCGGAAGATCAACACGTCGCAGCCCTACCTAGGCACAACAGAGAGGTCAACACGCCGGTCTAAATCCTATGGCGCAGGGGTCTGGGCCCATCGCCCATTGCACACCTGCACGTTGCGAGGGCGGCCGGAAGCAGACCTAGCCTAGCAGGCGTTCCAGTCCAATCCGGCGCGCCCCGCTCAGTCACTGACGTCACGAAGGCTTCGGCTGATACCACGACGTCGAGTGCCCATAACTGTCCCCGCGTAGATGGTTAGTACGCATAGGCCAGTAGCCAGACTCAGATCAAATACCAAGATCTTGTTAAACATGTTAAGTATCCACGAACGCCGACCAGGGCCAGGCCCACCTCTCTCCTAGGTGGTCACAACCTGCCCTATCGCTCCGCCTCAAAGTAACAGTCGGGGGCCGTCGAGAACTCGGGCCCACCACTACCTGGATGGAGCCACCTGCCCCTTCAGCCCCCAACTCCGAGCAGTACCACAGGTAATGTAACAGTGTAAAGTATATAATATATGCCCGTGATCACCTCCCGAAGTGATCACGGCCCGGTAGTATAGCATGGCAGACGGACAAGAGTGTAGGGCCACTGATGGAACACTAGCATCCTATACTAAGCATTAGGATTTCAGGTAAAGGTAACAACAGTAGTAGCAAGGACATGATATGCATCAGAATAGGATTAACGGAAAGCAGTAACATGCTACACTACTCTAATGCAAGCAGTAGAAAGAGAGTAGGCGATATCTGGTGATCAAGGGGGGGGCTTGCCTGGTTGCTCTGGCAAGAGAGAGGGGTCGTCAACACTATAGTCGAACTGGGTAGCCGCGGCGTTAGTCTCGGTTGTCTAGCGAGAGGAGAGGGGGAAGAAACAATAAATATTAAGCAAACAGATGCATGACGATGCATGACATGACAAAGCGTGATGTTAGGTGTGCCCTAACGCGGTATGAGGTGGTGCCGGTGAAGGGGAGAAACATCCGAGAAAATATCCCCGGTGTTTCGCGTTTTCGGACAGATGAACCGGAGGGGAAAGTTGCGTGTTCGCTATGCTAGGGATGCGTGGCGGACGAACGGGCTGCGTATCCGGATTCGTCTCGTCGTTCTAAGCAACTTTCATGTACAAAGTTTTTCCATCCAAGCTACGGTTTATTTTATATTAATTTTAAAAGATTTAAATCATTTTTAGGATTTATTTAATTATTTAATTCAACATTATCCAGAATAGTGTTTGCTGACGTCATCATGATGTCAGCTGTTGACCTGGTCAACCTGACAGGTGGGTCCCGTTCGTTAGTGACTATTTAGTCTCATTAGGGTTTAATTAACTTAACTAATTGCTTAGATTAATTAAACATGATTAATTAGTTTAATTAATTATTTAATTACTTAATTAAGTTAATTATTTAATTAATTAATTATTAATTTTATTAATTCATTTTTACTTATTTTATTTTTATTTTATTAAAAACGTTCTGGGCTGGGCCCCACGTGTCTGTGGCCCAGAAGGGCTAACGGGCACGCGGTTAGCGGGCGTAGAGGGACGGGCGCCCGCTTGGAGGCCCGAGGCCAACAAGGGGGCTGCTGGCCATGACGGCAGCCGGAGTAGCGCGGCGCGACGTCGGCGCGAGCTCAGACTAGAGCGGAGCGAGGGGAGCGGAGGCGTGCATGCGTGTAGGCGGGTGCGGTTGCGGGCGAAGCCGCCGCCTGCCCGGTAGCGGGGCAAGGCCGGAGCGGGAGCGAGGCGGCATGGCCGGGAGCGGCACGGCCTTGCCGCCATGGGGCACGCGCGGGGCGCCACCAGCAGCGGCGGGTAGTGGCGCACAGCGAGCAGCAGGCCAGCAATGGGTTCGGCGGGGCTAGCGGGCACGGTGGTAGGAAGCGAGAAGCCGGGGCGCGCGGGAGGGACGACCCTGGGCCGCGGTGAGCGCGGCCGGCGCAGGGGAGGCGGGCGCGTGCTCACGCATGATGGCACGACGTGCGGGGCGAGTGCGGCCCTGATCGCGGGCGCGTTCAGTACCGAGCGAGTAGAGGGGAGGAAAGGGGAGCGTGCTCACGAGCATTGCAGGGGAGGGGGTCGGCGTGGGTCGGAGTCGCCCGGCGAGGAGGAGGTGAGGAGGCGAGGCGTGGTGGAGGACGACGGGGCGGCGCCGGCAAGGTGGCGTCAAGGATCGGCCCAGGTGACGATCCAGATTGGCACGATGGGCATCCGACGGAGAGAGCTCGGTGCGGTGAACGGGCGGTGGCGGCGGTCCTCGGGCGCAGCAGCGCTCGACGAGGGCGGGGATCCGACGCGACAAGGGATCAGGCGTGAGGAGCGTGCGCCGCTGGGGAACGATTGGGAAGGGGGGTTTCATGCGGGAGAGAGTGGGGGCGTGAGTGGTAGGTGGTTGTCTAGGGTTTCGGCCGACACGGGGGGTTATGGGGAGTGGGGTGGGCCGGCCTGGTGGCCCAGAGGCCAGTTAGGCCGAAGCCCAATGGGGGAGGGGGTTTGCTTTTCCTTTTTTTCTGTTTCCTGCCTTTTATCTTTTCCTTTTTTTCTCTTTTTCTGTTATTTCTTTTTACATAATTTTACTTTACTGTTTTATTTTACATTAGTGTCATGAAATACTAAAGTTAAACCTAATATAATAATATTAACTATATCCGTGTCATAAATAATTTGGCACAAATAATTTGTATTTGTTTATTATTTAAGGAGCATTTAAAGTTTTTGCTACTGTTTTAGTCACTTTAGTGCATTTAAATATTTTATAAAAATGTGGTTTCTTCACCCTAATAACCTATGCATTAACTGGTACGACCCGAACATTTTGGTTTTAATATTTGAAAACTTTTGAGGTTTGCCTTTATTTTTGAATTTGAATTTGAATCGGTTTTGAACTAACGCGAGATTAGCAATAGTAATCGAGGTGACGTGGCATCATTAGCAGATGTTACTGTAGCTTGATTATCCGGGCGTCACACTTAATTAATCGACGAGGCAATTCTTTTGCCTCCGTTTCGAAAAAAATAGTAACGTCTAAGTGAGCCAGTTAGTTAGATGCGTACACTTGGTGTAGTAGGATCTTTATTTAGTTTGATGCATACACTTTTTCTTTTTTGGTAGCCCTTTTGTAATGATGGCTGATGTTTGGTTTGGAAGAGAGAGATGCGTCTTCACTCTTCTGGCCTGCTTACTGCTTCTGTTGCACCCCAGCCCTGGTTGTTGCTGCTGTTGTTTTCAATGTACAATCAGTAGTATATTTCGTCTGTTGGTTGAATAAATGTGTTGTTAGAATGACAAACACAATGTTTTGGAAGTCATTGCACGGTTCGATCCTTTAGTGCCCCGTACCGTACGTAGCGCATACTATTTATCATACGGAACACATTTTTTTTGAAACTCGGAACACATTTTCCACTTGTTGATAACATGCAGCCCACTGATGAAGGCCCAATAGAGAAGCCCATAATTAACTGGAAGGGAGGCTCTTACATGAATCCGACCCAGATACATGCTCATGGTCCCCTAAACATAAATAAGTAAATAAATAAAGCTAAATGCTCATGCACGAGTTCTTTGGGAAAATATGTAGCCCAATATTTCTTTTTGAAGAATACCCAAGCTAGGCCTATTTGTTTTCTTAGAATTACTGGGCTGCAAATCTTTCAAGACGAGGAGGGATGCATTCCGGCCTGGCTTAAGAGTATGGTCAATGTCTGTTAAAAGTAATATCAAAAGGGGTTGAAAATTCCAAAAAAATTATAACAAATGGGATATAAGTTTGTTTTTTTGTTTTTGTTCTTCACTGATATCTTATACGTATTTCATTGGATTTAACATGACATAGTACTAATTTATTTTTAAATTGTTTTAGTATGGCTATTAATTTTTATGTTAAGAATATTTCGTTCCCCAGCAAAAATTTGCGAATTTTCAAAATTTCCCACATATTTAGTTAATTTTTTGACCCTGGTACTGACTAGAAAATGGCGAGCAATTCTGAAAATGGAAAACAGGCTGCAATAAATTCCATATGAATTAGAAGATGAGTAAAAATTATAAAAATAATAGCAACTGGGCTGTACACGCCACAAATTTCGAGGCTGACTTGTTTACGCAAGGCTTTGTCAGTGATCACACGATTCTAGCAGCAGTTAGTGTTGGATGTCCATCCAACGGCCGACGTGCTTCTTCAATCTCTGATCTTCCTGCTCCAGCCGCCTAAACTAGCGCCGGTAGGACTGCCTGCTCCCTCCTCTTGTGGCCCACTGTGATGCCGCACAGGCTTCCCCGGCCCACCCTACTCCCTCCGCTGGCCTGGCCGCATGCAATCAACTGCCTCCTTATTACGCGAAAAAAATGATTCCTCCCACTGACATCTGGGGCGCACCGGTTGGGAGGCTGACCTGTGGGCCTACTAAGTTGATGGGTACGCAGGGCTTGTCAACTTAGTCAACAAACGATTCTAGCAGCAGTAACCGTTGGATTTGAATCAAACGGTCCTGCTGCTTCTTCAATCGCTGCTCTTCTTGCACCAGCCGCCCAAACCAGCGCCGGGAAGACCGCCTGCTCCTGCCTCCAGTGGCCGGCTGTGCTGCCGATGAGGCCTCATCGTCCCCTACTACTCCCACCGCTAGCCAGGCCCTGCGGCAACAGCAGCCTCACACCGCACCGAACCAGTGAACCCTCGTACTCCTCTCCATGTGGGCATCCACTGCCACGTCTTCCCCAACTCCGCGTCGTCCCCTTCCTAGGCCTCGCCGTCGTCCACCGCCTTGGTGCTCTCGGCGCGGCGTGGTCAACGTGGTCAATGACATTCCATCGGAAGAGTACTGTACGTGGAGAGGCTGACAGCTGGGTCCACGGCCACAGCCCAGTTTTTTTGTGATTTGCCAAGTAAGTCGCTTTGTCAGGCCTGTTGGGCTGCAAATCTTTCAAGACGAGGAGAGCTTTCATTCGGCTGGCCGAGAAAATGGCCCATCAGTAATGAGAAATGGGATGTACATTTTTAAAACACATCAAACCGGCAATTAGTTTCAAATATCTTTTCTTCATTTCGAGATTTGAAATTACATTAATTTTTATGCGTGGAGAATTTGTTGGATTTTATATTGATATACATTTATTTTTAAAATCAGTTTGAATGTGAGTCGAAATTTCGGGATTAAAAACAGTTCGGACCGCACCGAAATATGCAAAATTTCGTATAATTTTTTAACCGTGGCCACAATATGGGCTGTAATGCTAACAAAAAGAATATACGGGCTCCAAAAAAACCTTAATAATTAGCAAATGGGCTGTAAATTATTAGAAATAATGGTAGATGGGCTGTATGCTGTTTTCCACAGATTTGAGGCTTTCTAAAAAAAGGTTGATGCACAAGCAGTGACTGTTGGATGGCCATCCAACGGCCGTCGTGCTTCTTCAATCTCTGCTCTTCCTGCTCCAGCCGCTCAAATAGGCGCCGGCGGGACTGCCTGCTCCCTCCTCCCCGCGGCCGGCTCTGATGCCGCTCAGGCCTCACCGCCCCACCATACTCCCATCGCTAGCCTAGCCATCCCTCTACTCACCCACAACTGTTGTTATTCTCCGGCGACGGCAGACGAACCAGTAAACCCTCGTACAGTCGTACTCCCCTCCGCATGGTAAACAACTGCCGAGTCTTCCCTGCCTTCGTGTCGTTCCCTTCCTAGGCCTCGCCGTCGTCCACCGTCCTGGTGCTCTCGGCGCGGCCTAGTCAACGTGGTCAACGACCGACATGCATCTGAAGTGGACTTTACGTGGAGAGGCCGACAGCTGGGTCCATGGCTGCATGCAAGGAAATGCCTCCTTATTACGCGCAAAATAATGATTCCTCCACCCGACATCAGGGACCCACCAAAAGGGCCTTTGTATTTCGCGAAAAAAACATTACCGTCGCTGACAGCTCGGACCCACCAGCTATATCTTCACACGCAAGGAAGTGCCTTCTTATTACGCACAAAAAAATGAATACTCCCCCTGTTAGCTGGGACCCAGTATAGTGGCAGGCTGACTTGTGGGCCTACTAAGTTGACGGGTATGGAGTGCTTTGTCAACTTAGTCAATATGCACGATTCTAGCTCCAGTGACCGTACGATGTCCATTCAACAGCCGTAGTGCTTCTTCAACCTCTGGTCTTGTTGCTCCAGCCGCCCAAACCAGCGCCGGTCGTGCCTCGTGCTCCTGCCTCCCGTGGCCGGCTGCGATGCGGCGGAGGCCTCACCACCCCTACTACTCCCACTGCTGGCCAGGCCATCCCTCTACTCACCCACACCCCCTGTTATTCTGCGGCGACGATAGCCTCACACCGCAGCGAACCGGTGAACCCTCGTACTCCTCTACGCATGGGCATCCACTATCGCGTCTTCCCCGGCTCCGCGTCGTCCCCTTCCTAGGCCTCGCTGTCGTCCATTGCCCTGGTGCTCTCGGCGCGGCGTGGTCGACGTGGTCAAGGAACGGCTTCCATCGGACGTGGACTGTACGTGGAGAGGCTGACAGCTGGGTCCACGGCCGTAGCAAGGAAGTGCCTCCTTATTATGTGCGAAATAATTATTCCTCCACCTGACAGCGGGGACCCACCGAACGGGCCACCGTATTTCGCCCCCCTGGCTGCTGGGACCCACCAGCTACATCTTCGCATGCAAGGAAGTGTCTGACAGTCAGGACCCACCTGGTCAAACCGTACGTAGCGTTGTCATGCTGGTCCCGAACGTGTATGTACATATATACTGGTGGATGTAGAGGTGCGCACGTGTCGTAGTAGAGGCGGCCATGGTGCAAGAAAGAAAATATGGCCACGTATGTGTACATACGGGCGGGGTCTCGAACGCCTACTCGCTCATACATACGGCCAGGGCTCGTGTACATGGCTGGGTCGGAACAGAGAAACATCGTCGTCGTCGTGTTCATGGGGAGGCAACAGAATGTGTTGTGTTCATGGAGCAACGGAATGCGTCGTGTTCATGGGGAGGCAACGGAATGCGTTGTGTTCATGGGGAGGCAACGGAATGCGTCGTGTTCATGGGGAGGCAACGGAATGCATCGTGTTCATCGGGAGGGCTTGGACGGAACAGGCGATGGAAACGAGGCATGGCGTACCGCAGAACGGAGGAAACGGCCTTGTGTTCGACCGGCCACGTTCGAAACGGGATCTTGTTCATCGGGAGGGGTCTGGCGTACCACAAAACGGAGGAAACAGACCTCCTACGGTCGAAACAGGGGTCCTGTTCATCGGGAGGGATGTGGCGTACCGCAAAACGGACGAAACGGACTTGTGTTGGAGCGCTACGGTCGAAATGGGGGTCCTGTTCATCGGGAGGGGTGTGGCGTACCGCAAAACGGGACTCCACGGGATACTGTTCATCTCCACCGTTGACCCCCTCCAGCCTCCACGAGCTACTGTTCATCCACCGTCGACCTCCTCCAGCCTCCACCTGCGACTGTTCATCCACGGGCTCCTGTTCATCCAGCCTCCACCGCGCGCTACTCCACCAGCTACTGTTCAACCAGCCCTCTCCACGGGCTCCTGTTCAACCACCCCTCCACGGGCTACTGTTCATCCTGCCCTCCACCGTCTACTGTTCATCTGCCCTCCACGGGGTGGTCCTGTTCATCCAGCCCTCCACGGGGTCCTGTTCATCCAGCCCCAACCGGCTCGATCGATCGGGGTCCTGTTCATCCAGAGGCAACACCACGGGGTCCTGTTCATCCACCCCCACCGGGAACTGTTCATCCAACCCCCCCCGCAACACTCACTGTTCATCCAGAGGCAGCATCGATCGGCTTCAGTTAGCAGCAGTACTGAAGGAATCGCTCGATCGGGTTCAGTTAACAGCCATCGATCGATTGCTCGGGTTCAGTAACGCGTAGCCTGCAGTGCAATCGCTCGGGTTCAGTTAGAGCCCAACGCCTCGCTCGGGTTCAGTTGGAGCCAACGCCTCGCACACACGTGTGTACGTGTACGAGAGAAGTGCACATCGCTCGACCCCCGAACTCCCACCATAACCGGGAACTCCCTGAAATTTTCCTCGCCCTCGCTTCTACCACGGTTTTTCCCGTCATGGACGGCCCAAAGAATGTCATGCAGCTGCGTCTCCGGCTCGCCCAGGACGAAAAGCCCATTTTCTATCATGAATTTTTGTCATAGAAGTAGGAGCCCACCACATCTATGATGATACCGGGTTTTGTCACAATTATCATCATAGAAGTGTCATATGTATGACAGAAAAAAATTTCGTTCGGCCCAAAATGTCACGGATGTGTCTTTTTTTTTGTAGTGCTCGCGACCAAGCTCAACATCAACAAGAAACCCATGGTATTCCACATTGGAGATCTTGTGTGGCTACACCTTCGCAAGGACCGCTTCCCCAATGAACACAAGTCCAAGCTTCTACCTAGAGCCGATGGACCCTTCAAGGTGCTCTAATACTACAACAACAACGCCTACAAGATAGACATCCCACGCGACAAGTACAACGTGAGCAATATCTTCAACGTCAAGGACCTCTCTCCCTACAATGGTATGAGGATTTCGATCCAATGTCGGATCTTTCACAAGGGTGGCAGATGATGCAGAGCATCCCAAGCTCATCCCCATGGACCTATCATCGTCTCACCAAGTGCCAAGTGGACCCATGACATGAGCACATGCAAGAGCTCTCGAAACTGAGGTGACATATCCCCTCTCGCAAATCCTCTTAGAAACACATGAGACATGGATACTACCTCAAACAGAGACACTTTGTATACTCAGGTACCAAGGAGTTAGCCCTGGAGAAGCTAAGGAGCAAGGTGAACCGGAGGAGGAAGAAGAATGCGAAGACGGAGAAGAGAAAGGGCAAGACAGAAGATGCCTGGATGATCCGGACCACCGTCCGAACGATCTGACCCCAGTAGGATGATCCGGACCCTGCCCCGGATGATCTGGCTATAGCGCCCAAGTCTACAACAGGCCTCCATACGAAGCCGAATGGTCCAGACCGACTCCCAGATCATCCGGACTCTCCTGGACGTCCGGACCATCTCCGGTCATCTGGACCCCCCCCCTCGATGGCTGCGACACATCCAGACGATCCAGATGGCCGCCTGGATCATCCAGACCCTTGACACCCGGATCATCCGGGCCACCATCCGGATCATCCGGACCACCACCTGCATGTGCGTTTTGGGCCGAAGCCCATGTACCCTTCGTCCCCCTAGCCTATATAAATGCCTCCACCTCCACTTTTCTAGGGTTAGCAACGGATTAGCTCATTTTAGAGATAGAGCTTTGTTCATCCACTTGATACATACTCCATTGGAGACCGAGGCCTCCGTGGAGAAGATCCCAAGTGGATTCAAGAGCCCTCAAGGGAAGATCCCCTCGTGGCTTGAAGACCCCGTCTCTAGATCGGGAAGAACTACCACCTCTTGTATCATCCTTTGTTGCATTTGAATCTTGTATCACTCTTTGTGTTCATGGATCTAGCACATGTGTGATTGTTCTCATTGATTTGAGTGTTTCCCCTTGTGTGTTCTTCGTAGGATCTCCTCCATGTCGTGAAAGATCCGCCCTAGGGTTTTCACCCTACATCAGGTGGGGTGTGCGTCGTTGACACGTCTCCATTGTATCTATAATTTTTGATTGATTCATGTCAATATTCTACAGCTTTCATATACTTTTGACAACTTTTTATATTATTTTAGGGGCTAACATATTGATCCAGTGCCCAGTGACAGTTCCTGTTTGTTGCATGTTTTTGTTTCACAGAATATTCATATCAAATGGAGTCCAAACATAATAAAAACTTACGAGATTTTTCTTGGAATATATGTGATTTTTGGGAAAAATAATCAACGCGAGACAATGCCCGAGGGGCCCACGAGCCCTAGGGGCGCGCCTAGGAGGCTTGTGGCCACCCCGTAAGGTGGTTGGTGCACTTCTTCGGCCGCAAGAAAGATATATCCGGATAGCAATCATGTTAAAATTTCAGCCCAATCGGAGTTATGGATCTCCGAGAATTGAAGAAACGGTGAAAGGCCAGAAAACAGGAACACAGAAACAAAAGGAAATAGAGAGAGATCCAATCTCACAGGGGCTCTTGCCCCTCCACCGCCATGGAGGCCATGGACCAGAGGGGAAACCCTCCTCCCATCTAGGGGGGGGGTCAAGGAAGAAGAAGAATGAGGGGGGCTCTCTCCCCCTCTCTCCCGGTGGCACTGGAACGCCGAGGGGGCCATCATCGTGACGACGATCTAAACCAACAACTTCGTCGTCGCCCTCACCAACTCTCTCCTCCTCTATGCAGTAGTGTAACACCTCTTCTCCCTGTTATAATCTCTACTTAAACATGGTGTTGAATGCTATATATTATTTCCCAGTGATGTATGGCTATCCTATGATGTTTGAGTAGATTCGTTTTGTCCTATGGTTTTATTGATGATCATGATTGGTTTGAGTTGTATGTTTTATCATTGGTGTTGTACTATGGTGCTCTCCGTGTCGCGCAAGCATGAGGGATCCCCTTTGTAGGGTTTGTAATATGTTCATGATTCTCTTATGGTGGGTGGCGTGAGTGACAGAAGCACAGACCCAAGTAAGTAGGTTGTTTGCGTATGGGAGTAAAGAGGACTTGATACCTTATAATGCTATGGTTGGGTTTTACCTTAATGATCTTTAGTAGTTGTGGATGCTTGCTAGAGTTCCAATCATTAGTGCATATGATCCAAGTAGAGGAAGTATGTTAGCTTATGCCTCTCCCTCATATAAAATTACAATAATAATTACCGGTCTAGTTATCGATTGCCTAGGGACAAATAACTTTCTTGTGACAAAAAGCTCTCTACTAAAACTAACTTAGTTGTTTATTTATCTAAGCAGCCCCTAGCTTTTATTTATGTGTTCTTTATTATCTTGCAAACCTATCCTGTCACACCTACAAAGTACTTCTAGTTTCATACTTGTTCTAGGTAAAGCAAATGTAAAGCATGCGTAGAGTTGTCTCGGTGGTCAATAGAACTTGAAGGAATATTTGTTCTACCTTTAGCTCCTCGTTGGGTTCGATACTCTTACTTATCGAGAAAGGCTACAATTGATCCCCTATACTTGTGGGTTATCAAGACATTTTTCTAGCGTCGTTGCCGGCGAGCAACAGCGTGGGGTGAATATTCTCGTGTGTGCTTGTTTGCTTTATCACTACGTAGATTTTATTTTTTGTTCTAAGGTGTTTTCTATCTTTAGTTATGGATATGGAACATGAAATACAAAAAAATATTAGGTGTACATGCAACTCATGGATATTGGGAACCTCCTAAAACCCTCGATGCTCGTTACATGAAAATATTAAACACTACTTTAATAATCCTGAGAAAACCATGTTCAACTTGATAATGGGAGACACGTTGGATCAGCGTGAATACTTTAGGGATTATCGCTTGACTCAAAAAGGGAAACTCTTATGGGATCAAATTGAAATGTTGCATTGGTATGCCTGAGATATGATTATACTTGTTGCTCTAGGATGAAGGCTCCACACCTTCCCTTTTCATGTAAATTTAATGATAATGAACCTTGGTTTCTTATGCTAATTGTATATATGACTACTATGATGTGGAATGAATAGAAGAATTTGTTGCTTTTAAGGGTGCTTATGAAATTGAATCTTTGTTTGAAAAGTGTGAAAATTATGATGATGCTGTTTACAGACCTGAAAATTATGCTATACTTAAATATTGCTATGAGAATTATGAATATAATGCTGATGTTAAAGAGTTTATTGAGAAAGTCTCCACTGTCCAAGAAGAGACTAATATTTTGCAAGAATCTATGGAAGAAGAAATTGAGGATACTGTGAGCTCATTGGATGAAAAAGATGAGGAAGAGAGCGAAGAACAAAAGGAGGAAGAGCGGATTAGCTACCCATGCCCACCTTCTAATGAGAGTAACTCTTGAACTCATACATTGTTTAATTTCCCTGTGTCCTTATCGAAGGATGAATGCTATGATCCCTTGGATTCGTTTGAAATGTCCCTTTTTGATGAAATTGATTCTTGCTATGCTTGTGGCCATGATGCCAGTATGAATTATGCTTACGGAGATGAACTTTCTATAGTTCCTTATGTTAAGAATGAAATTGTTGCTATTGCGACCCACACATGATAGTCTTATTATATTTTTGAATTCTCCCAACTACACTATATCGGAGAAGTTTGCACTTATTAAGGATTATATTGATGGGTTGCGTTTTACTACTACAGATGATGATTTTGATAGATGTGATACACATGTGCTTGTTGCTCCTACTTCCAGTTATTATGAGAGAGGAACCACATCTCCGCCTCTCTATGTTTCCAATACGACGAAATTGCAAGACACTATTTATACTATGCATTGGCCTTTACTTTGTGTGCATGAATTATTCTTTTATGACATGCCAATGCATAGGAAGAGAGTTAGAATTCGTTGTTGCATGATATGTATTACATTGTGCTCAGTACTAGAATACAAATCATTGTTAATTAAAATTGGCTTTGATATACCTTGGGATCCGAGTGGATCCATTACTTCAGCACTAAATGCCTAGCTTAATGTCTTTAAAGAAAGCACTGCCAGGGAGACAACCCGGAAGTTTTAGAGATTCATTTTATTCTGTTGTGTGCTTTTATAAAGTTTTAAAAAAATAGGGGACCTAAAACTTTTCAAAAAGAAAAGAGGAAGTGAGAAAGAGGAGCATTGTTAAACTGGGAGCTAGCCATGAACTTTGTTCATGCCCATGGAAACTTTGTGAACTTTGATTACAAAAACTTTTAAACAAAAATAATTACACCCTTGTACAAATCCATTGTATGATGAAAATAATGTGCCAAGATTTGCCTTTAGGATGATTAGATTGCTTGTTTGGTTTGTGAAATGCAAAAACATAAACTTTGGTTGTAGTGCGTGAATTTACATTTTTTACCGAACGTGCAAAATTCTGAAATTTCTACACGGTACTGCTATAAAAATTGTTCATTTTTTCCTAGTGTTTCAGAATTTTTGGAGTTACAGAAGTATGGTCAATGTTCAGATTGCTACAGACTGTCCTGTTTTTGACAGATTCTGTTTTTAATGCATTGTTTTGCGTGTTTTGATGAATCTATGGATTGTATCGGTGATATTAACCATGGTGAAGTTAAAGTACAAGAGTTATACTACAAAAATCAAATATGAATGGGTTTGCAACAGTACTTAAAAGTAGTGATTTTCTTTATTATACTAACGGATCTTACGAGGGGTTTGTTAAGTTTTGTGTGATTGAAGTTTTCAAGTTTTGGGTGAGATCACGATGGATGAAGGAATAAGGAGTGGCAAGCCTAAGCTTGGGCATGCCCGAGGCACCCCAAGGTAATATTCAAGGACTCCCAAGCAACT
>NC_053022.1:565942088-566000969 GCF_003073215.2 Triticum urartu | reverse complement strand
TTCCTTAGTTAAAAATAAAGGCTTTTGAATTTCTCATATCAATTGTCTCATCTAGAGCTTTACAAGCTTGTCTAAACTCTTGTACCTGAAATTCATGGAATTTAAAAATTCATTTTTATTTCTCATCCCAAATTTTAAAACAAAAATCATTAAGATTTCTTAATTCTTTCAAAATTTGAATTTTCCTCTACGACAAAATGTGTGGGTACCATTCATGAAATTAAATCTCCTGCGAAATTGCCGCTATAGCTCTGTTATAGCTGCTGGGGAGCCTCCACGTGACGCTATGGCCGCTGCCAAATGCTTCAGAAATCCCACTAAAACGGCTCAAAATTCAACAATAACCGACAAATATCTCCCCTCCTTGGATGTCAAAGTGCCCGCGAGAACCGAGATTGCCCACTATAGCGTTGCTATAACTGCGGAGAGAAGCCGCCTCGAAATCATTTCTCCCGCGATTAAAAACTTTTGTACCATGCCACGGCTGATTGTTCGCTTACATTGCAGACAAGATTTTTGTTTCTTAATTTCGTGAGTTGTATGCGCATGCAAATCATGAGTTTGCGAACCTACGGGCTACGGCTGAACCTAGAAGACAAGATTATGTTTTTTACCCCCCGGCACAAGTTTGTGTTAGAAATCATGAAATGTCGCTAACCGAATTCATGATGAACCCAAACAAGATGCCTATGCATGCCGCTCGCATGGCTTTCCAGCTCTCATCTTCGTCTCCGATCGTGGTATGCAGTTGCGCACGAATCAATGCGCGCTTGCGACATGGTGCTCCCATATCGAAATGTCACGCCGTGCAAGCAAGATGCAATGATTGCCGCCGTTGCCGCCTCCGTGTATAAACGCCGACCAACAGAGCAAGCAGCCGCACAGAGCTAAGCTAGATCGAGCCAGAGAAAGAGATGGACATATCGGAGCAAGGGCGCATCGTCGGACCGATCACGGCGACGGCGGCGGCGAGTTGGAAGGAGCTCCACGGCGAGCGGTCGTGGGACGGGCTGTTGCGGCCGCTGGACCTGGACCTGAGGCGCACGTTGATCTGGTACGGTGAGATGGCGCAGGCAACGTACGACGCGTTCAACCACGAGAGGCACTCGCCGCACGCCGGACTCTCGAGGTTCGGCAGGAAGCGCTTCTTCGAGCGCGTGATGCTGCCGGGCCACGCCGCCGCGTACCGGGTCACCAGGTTCCTGTACGCCACGTCCTCCGCCCCCGCCGCTCCGGCCGCCGCGTTCGTGAGGAGCCGCCATCCGCGGCACCGGTGCAAGGAGTCCAACTGGATCGGGTACGTCGCGGTGACCACGGATGCGGGGAAGGCGGTGCTCGGGCGCCGGGACGTGGTCGTCGCGTGGCGCGGCACGATCCAGGCGCTGGAGTGGGTCGACGACCTCGAGTTCTCCATGGTGCATCCCAAGGGCATCCTTGGCGACGCCGATGCCATGGTGCACCGTGGCTGGTTCTCCATCTACACCTCCAACGACCCGGCCTCCACCCACAACAAGGAATGCGCGAGAAGCCAGGTAATCTTGTGACTATATAAAGTCTAAACGGCATCATTGTCACGTTTACAGTATACTGTTCAGTGTTGAGCTCACCTGCAGCTTCATGCTGGATGCCAGGTGCTGGCCGAGGTGCGGAAGCTGGTAGACATGTACAAGGACGAGGAGGTGAGCATCACGGTGACCGGGCACAGCCTCGGAGCGGCGCTGGCTACCCTGAACGCCTTCGACATCGTCGAAAATGGCTACAACTGCACGGTCTCGGCGACGTTCCCCGTCACGGCGTTTGCGTTCGCCAGCCCGCGCGTGGGCGGCGCCGGATTCAAGAAGCGGTTCGACGCCGCGGCCGTGGCCGTCGGCCTCCGCGTCCTGCGCGTCCGCAACGCCCGGGACATCGTACCCAGGTACCCGGCGCTGCTGTACCACGACGTGGGCTCCGAACTGGCCATCGACACCGGCGCGTCGCCGTACCTGAGGGCGACCAGGGACAGGCGCGTGTGGCACAACCTGGAGTGCTACCTGCACGGTGTGGCGGGCGCGCCGACGGCGGCCGGAGGAGCGTTCGAGCTCGTGTTGGAACGGGACGTGGCCCTTGTGAACAAGTTGTACGATGCGCTGAGAGAGGAGCACGGGGTGCCTGCGGGGTGGTGGGTGCCGTGGAACAAGGGCATGGTGAAGGGGGACGACGGACGCTGGAGGCTGGTGGACTGCGAAGACGAGGATGGGGAGGACGCCGTCGTGCCGCCGGTGAACAAGTGAAGTGGACGCCTCCATATCAGGGTCGCGTCATGCGTGCATGCACCAAAGTCAGTTGATTGTTAGTCTCTCCCAATATAAGTCGTTTTAGCAAGCTATAAAACGACCTATATATTGAAACAGAGGAAGTTTTTTTTTGTTTCGTATTCGGGATGTCTATTATCTGGAGTATTATTTGGAAGCTTCGTAGTAAATTGTACTCCCTCCGTCCCATAATATAAGAACACTTTTTACACTAGTGTAGTGTAAAAAACATTCTTATATTATGGGACAGAGGGAGTAATTATGTTTTAATTGTGGGATTATAGCCCAGGACTTAATGTAATGTTATAATCTCTCAGTGTTTTAAAAGAAAAAGTCTGAGGACTTAATGTGGTAATGTGTTTTTTTTAGGGAAAATGTGTTCTCTTTCAAGCAGTTACTTAAGAAATACTGCCTCTGTAACTTAATATACGATGTTTTTTGACACTAACATCTTATATTAAGTTGTGGAGGGACTACTATTATAGTAAGTACATTATAATTTTCCAATACACTAGCAGTATATGTCAATTCTTTTTTTTTTCGAAACCGAGGCAAAAGATTTGCCTCGTATATTAATTAAGGGAGAATAGAGTTTGAAATACACCTCGTAACTGAAAAAAACAAAAGAGTGTTACTCTCCCGGTATGATGTTGCCTAATTTTTTCGCCCCGGCGGTTACCCAAAGGATGGCCTCGGTCTTGATGTTGTTGAGCAAAACAGTTGGAGGCATACTCTTTTTATGAGTATGACATAATAGGACAAATGTGCATTGGGCACACCGAGCCCGTGTTCAACACAACATGTTCAAAGTTGAACTCATTTCGATATGAACCACACTTTTAAAATTTTGCAAAGAAAAATACTTTAGGGGTTTATCCTGTTCTAGAGTAAAACATAATGTTTCAATGCATGTCAATACAATTCCATTTGATTTGACATGCCAATTTTATAAACTTGTAAAAACAAATATTGCCTCCAATTCAAATTAATCGACACAACTTTAGTATCTTTAGTAAAAAAATAGTTTTGTCACCGTCTTTTTTGGTTGTTTAGTGTACCATTTTGTCTCGGTATGTAGCAATAAAGGATGCACACGCAGATCTTCAACACAATGGGCAGTGTAGAAAAACATTTTTCTCTTGGAAGCGACACCCTTTGAAACATATTCTTCGCGAGGCTGAGGAAAAACTTATTTGTATTTAATATCTTATACGGATTAAGGAACTTTGCCCCACCCGATACCATTCACATGAGAACTGTGAACAACACATGTTTGTGCTTCCTTCTTTCTCACGGAATGCTTCTATTGTACATGCATTTCGCTATTCCTGATTCCAGTCGTGATTCTTCGATGTTGTAAATTTGAATTGTAGAATGCGCTATGAGCTGAGACCACACGGGCAAGCACTTGTCAATTGTACTATGAACGATCCAGAACTCACGACATGCGTCGAACTTGTCATTTATGCGGTGACTGTCACTACGTGGGCTGCGGCAATTACAAATAAGAAAGAAATCACGGGACTCACTCCATGGGACCCATGCACGAAAGAAATTACTGCAATGAACATTGTGCAATGAACTACTTTGGCTAGACCGAACAACTAGATCCCGCCACCGACAAGCTATGTAAAGATTAATGTCGACGCTGCGGTTTAAAGTGGGGAGTTCGGCTCAGTGGGGACAATATGTCGAGACCAAGCCTGGATGTTCATTGGAGCTTCAACTTTGTTTTTCCCTCGCATAGTTGATCCATCTACCCTGGAGGCACTTGCAACTCGGGAGGCGTTAGCTCTTGCAGATGACACCTAGTCTCAACGGATCTTCGTGGCCTCGGACTGCAAGACAGTAGTTGATGCTATCAGAAGTGAAAGTGCGCCTTCTTACAGCACGGTGATTAATGAGATTGAAGATCATATGTCTATTTTTCATTCTTGTATCATTAGGCACGAGTTTCGAACCTCGAATGTTTAGGCTCACAATCTCGCTAAGTATGGTCTTACTTTGGAGTTGGCCGCCATGTGTTGTTAGGCCAACCCGGGAACCTTCTTTTCGTCCCTATACATGTGGTGACAACATAATAAAGTTTAGTGGTGTCGTCTAAAAAAAATGAACCATCGAGAACTCACGGTGTGCGTAGAACTTGCCAATTTATGCGGTGATTGTCACTACATGGGCTGCAGCAAAGTGAACATATTCTTGTAATAGTTTGTACTTGCAAAAAAAGGGAGTTGGATTTTTGTTCATCGGATAATTTGTTCTAATGGTTTGCCATTCTTGGTGTGCCTCCACGTGATTTTTACAAAGCTAATGTTTCTATTATAATCAATATTGTTCCCTTTACGACAAAATTTTGGTTCCTAAGATCATAAAAAATTCTTCCGTCGAACAATATGTTTGCGCCGCACCACAAAGCATACACTTCATTCAGTCAAAAGGAATGTCCCAGTAGCACAAAACCCATGTTCATGTCACATAAAAATGCATCCCAGGAAAACTATAATTTTTGAATGAGTCTTCCCTGACGCATACGCTTCCATCAGTCGAGATGAATGCTTCCACGCATTGGGCCAAGCCATGCTACTGCAGTAAAAAAACGTTGCATCTAAAAACATGATAATTGCACTGTTTTTCTTGAAACAGTCACAATTAACCAGAATATATATTAAAATATATTCTCTGAAGCGGTTTACTAATAAGAAAGAAATCACGGGATTCAATCCATGGGACCCATGCACCCATTATTCACAGAAGCAGTGGGTATCAGAAAATAAATCATAGCTGAGTATTAAATTACCAACCACTTGGTAAGCGTGGTAAAAGCAATCTTGAAAAAAAAGTATTAAATTACCAACAGACCCATGGTAGAATCGGACGATCAGCATGATTTTAATGATTCTAATGCTACGTTAATCGACTGGTATGATAGGAAGCAATATATCAGTAGCCTGATCCCTAATGCTCCCTATATACGGAATATATTTGAATCTTCGGAAATACTACAATACACACGCGATGATTACCTATCACCTCCTCTCCCTTCCACGATCATCAGGCAATACCGGCGGCCACGGCAACTCGTACGGGTACGCTGGCCCTTCATAGTTGTTTCTATCGTGCTCGCATTCTACCCTCATTGTGTCAAGCTCGATGGAGAACATCCACTTCTTCTCCTTTGGTCTCACTAGGACGTATTTGGAATTTGCCGTGAGAATGGTGGCGCCTTGCTGAAAAAATCCTTCCTCACGACCTGGTAACTCGACAGTCGCCTCCTGCAGCCCCAGGGTCTTTTCCAGCACCCACTCGTCTTCTCCAGTTCCTTGATGGCGCCGGCGTGCAAAGACCTTGAGCTCGTTGCTCATCAGGCAGACGATGCACAAGACGCTGTCCTCACCGGCGACGACCCAAGTGGTACGGCCATCTTCATTATACAATCCCCATATGTTGTCTGGGAACTTGACAAGGGAGTAGTGCGGCATCGCTATGACGCTATCTCCTGTCCCTCCTCCCACTCCGCTTCAGCGTCGCTGGAGCACATCGCCACCGTCCGCCCTTTTCCATAACAGCTGCACCTAGTCACCTCGTCTCATCTCAAGATCTTTCATTGCGAGTTGCGAGATCAATTAACGCCTCCCCGCCAAAGGAACTGAGCTAAAGCGATCTAAATTGGGAGATTGGAGGTACGGAAGAGCGCCGCCGTGTTGTTCTCTTGCTCGGGCGAGATTCAATCGTCCTCTTGGGGTTCCACACATGCTGAAGTCCCTTAGTATACACAGCACTTCGGCACTCTAGATCGAGACTCCTAATACTTCAAAGCCAAGGAACGGAAGCATTGTGCCCTCCTTCTTTGTTTCTGGGAGTATCGAGGGACCGAGGCAGCAAGACGATTTGTGTTAGACGCCGGCGACGGGTACTTCGTACCGGAGCGGAGTAGAAAAGCCGCAGAGCTACAGGCATCGTACAACAGCAGCAGGCCAATCGAGGAAGGAGACCCACGCAACAAGATGAGCAAGGACGTAAAAAAAACAATCTATCTTTTTTGTTTTGTGAAAAACTTCCAATCTATTCATCTTCAATCATGGCAGTACAACAAACACCAGAAATAATAAAAATTACACCCAAATTTGTAGAACAACTAGCGACGACTACAAACAAAGCGAGCCGAAGGCGCGCCGCCGTCATCTCCCCTCCCTCGCCGGAGTCGGACAAAACTTGTTGTAGTAGACAGTCGGGAAGTCGTCGTACTAAGGCCCCATAGAACCAGCGCAACGCACACCAACCGCCGCCAATGAAGAGTAGCGTAGATCAAAAGGATCCAACCTGAAAACACATGAACGTAGACGAACTACGACCAGATCCGAGCAAATCCACCAAAGACAGATCCGCCGGAGACACATCTCCACACGCCCACCGACGATGCTAGACACACCATCGGGACAGGGGCTAGGTGGGGAGAACCTTATTCTATCTTCAGGGAGCCGCCGCCGTCTCGTCTTCCTGAGCAGGGCACAAACCCTAACAAAACGTGAAAAAATAACTGAAAACAGTGCCCTCCCGCCGACAAGGGCCGAGATCCACTGCGCCGCCATGGCCCTAAGGCCACCGGAGATGAGGCGGACCGACGGCGGCACTAGCGGGAGGCAGGGGAACCCTAGACTTTTCTTGGGGAAGAGGCTCTGTTAAAAAAAATCTATCTTAATTGAAGGTTCACTAGTAGAAAACAGGGCTTTGGTTCGAGCCTGCCAAGCCCATTACTCCCGGTTCAGTCAAGAACTGGGACCCATGGGGGGCATACGTCCCGGTTCGTGCGCGCAGGGGCCCGTTCGAGCCTCGGGAGGCATTTGTCCCGGTTTATGTGGACCCATTTATCTCGGTTCTAGGCACGAATCGGGACTAATGGCCCGGTTCGTGCCTAGAACCGGGACAGAAGGGGGGCCTTTAGTCCCGGTTCCAGCCACGAATCGGGACAAATGAGTTCCTATATATACCCCCTCGCCGGCGAGCAGAGAAGTCCATACTGCTCTGTTTTTTTGGCCGGCGAGGGGAGGGCATTTGGGTGCTCTAGCTCACCTCCTATGCACATGAGGTGTTCGATGAAATGCCCGAGCCACGCTAACTAAGTTTTCTCCTCTCGAAGCTCGACCTCCGAGCTCCATTTTTCCCAAGATTTGTCTAGATTTAGCAGTCCGTCATGCCCCGTCCCCGTCTTCACCGCCGTCGATCGCCCGCGCCGATCTCGTCGCCGGCACCACCGTGGTGAGCCTCTTGTTCTTATCTACTTTCTGAAAGAAAAAAAATTCTTACTTTAGATAGATACTTGTCTATTTTCTTACTTTTGACACACATATTATATATAATGCACGCAGACGAATCGACAATGGATGTACGGTGACATACACACCTCCGAGTACAATAAAGGCCTACATAATTTTCTCGAAGTGGCTGAGTGAGGGAGTCCTGGATTAGGGGGTCCTCGGATAGCCGGACTATATACTTTGCCGGACTGTTGGACTATGAAGATACAAGATTGAAGACTTCGTCCCGTGTCCGGGTGGGACTCTCCTTTGCATGGAAGGCAAACTTGGCAATTCGGATATGTAGATCTCCTTCTTTGTAACCGACTCTGTGTAACCCTAGCCCCCTCCGATGTCTATATAAACCGGAGGGTTTAGTCCGTAGGACAACAACAATCAGAATCATAGGCTAGCTTCTAGGGTTTAGCCTCTACAATCTCGTGGTAGATCAACTCTTGTAATACTCATATCATCAAGATCAATCAAGCAGGAAGTAGGGTATTACCTCCATTGAGAGGGCCCGAACCTGGGTAAACATCGTGTCCCCTGCCTCCTGTTACCATCCGCCTTAGACGCATAGTTCGGGACCCCATACCCGAGATCCGCCGGTTTTGACACCGACATTGGTTCTTTCATTGAGAGTTCCACTGTGCCGTCACGATAAGGCTTGATGGCTCGTCTTGTTGTCAAGGACAAAATTACCTCGGGGGAGCCCTGGCTATAGGCCAAACTCTCCGACTAGGCGGCTTCGTCATGACCGCCCCTCCGGCCGTCGTGCCGACGATGACTTCTCGGGTCATCAAAAACAGCCTCCACATCGGCTCGGTATTCGCAGAGCTCTCTTCTCTGAACGAGCTCTTGGATCGCATCGCCGCCCTGGGAGTCGCAACGGACTATGATCGGATCGGGCTTAAACCCGACCTAAGGGAGATTAACTCTCCACCGGTCACCCATCAGATAGCGGTGGTGGAGGAGCAGTGTAGCAATTCTTCCTCTATTTTGAGGACAAATTATGTCCGGATTCCTGAGCTCTCCGAGCCGGATACCCGTCCATGGGAGGACATGGCCCAAGATTTGAACCTAGAATCAGACAGCGGGCCAGAACTATCGGGCAACATCCTGGAGTCCGAACTGCCAAGCTCGGAAACCCCTCCGCCCTTGGGTCTCAGATCGGGTCAGGGTTTGGACCTAAATCTACCCACCCACCCAGATTCAAGTGATCTTTCCCACATTAGATAAGAGCCCCAAGAGACAGTACATCACTATTGGGCCAGATTCCTCATTGTAATGAGCAAGGTCAAGGACTGTCGCGAGGAAGACGCAATTTCATTCTTTTGCAAAAATTGCATGGACAAGGGAATTCTCAACGCCATAAGTCGCCGTGACATAGCACACTTTGCCGACTTGGCGGCCATAGTACGTAAGTACTGTGCGATGGAAAGCACCTGGAAAACCCAAACAAATTTCTGGGACCCTCCGGCTCTCACTAAACCCCCTGTCCGAACTAAAAGGGTGTACCGTCGTAAGTCACCCGATCCAACTACAAAGAAGCAAAAACCCACTACATGGCATAGAACTGTATTGGAGGGGTGGCTCAATGAGCCATGCAAAATTCACAGTACAACAGATACCATGCCAACACATAGTCTTAGAGCATGTTGGATACTCCGACAGGTGGTCAAGAGTGGCGAGGATATCCTAATCAACAATATGGCAGAGCACCATCAGGTGGAAAACAACAATACCGTATTGACAGTCTTCGAGACCTTCGCCTCAAATAATAGGCGCAAACGAACACTCCGCAGCCTTGCCGAAGTCTGCCACGTTGCAACAATAAATCCATGGAACGACACGGCCATAACCTTCAATGCCAGTGACGAACCTCAATTCCGAACAGCCCGAGCACCAGCTGCTTTGGTCCTCAGTCTAATTGTGGACGGCTTCCGGCTTACTAAAGTGCTCATGGATGGTGGCAGCGGATTAAACCTCATATATGAGGAAAGTCTTAGAAAAATGGAAATAGACAAGAGCCGCATTGAGCAAAGCAGCACGACCTTCAGAGGAATCATCCCTAGCCGGGAGGCACGATGTGCAGAAAAAATCACACTAGATGTGGTATTCGGTACACCGGAGAATTATAGGCTCGAAGAAATCATATTCCAAGTGGCCCCGTTCAGTAGTGGATACACGCCCTTTTAGGGCGGGAAGCATTCACGATCTTCCAAGTTATACCCCATTACGGGTACATGAAGCTCAAAATGCCCGGGCCCAATGGAATCATCACTCTGGCTAGTGATCCGGACATAGCACTCCGCGCCGAAAATAAAACCGCCGCACTAGCCCTCGAGGCGTTATCCGAAGCCCTCGCGGCCGAAGAACTAACTGCGCTGCGCTCCACGGTGGACAGGGACGACGTGATACTCGACAAAAGACCTAAGTCCACCTCTTTTAAACCAGCGGACGAAATAGTCAAATTCCAGGTCCACCCAACGGACCCTACCAAAACAGCATCCATCGGGGCACATCTAAACCCCACAACAGACGCAGCACTACGGGAGTTCTTGCGTGAAAATTGGGACATCTTCGCCTGACATCCTTCAGACATGCCAGGAATCCCATGCAGGCTGGCCGAGCATAGCCTTAACATCCTAAAGGGGTTCAAGCCGGTCAAGCAGACTCTTCGGCGTTTCTCTGAGCCTAAGCGACAAGCCATGGGAGAAGAGCTAGCCAAGTTACTCGAGCCGGATTCATTAGAGAAATAAAACATCTAGACTGGCTAGCAAACCTGGTGATGGTACCAAAGAAGGACAAATCATGGCGCCTGTGTGTCGATTTCAAGGACCTTAACAAGGCTTGCCCCAAGGATCCCTTCCCCCTCCCCTGCATCGATCAAATTATCGATGCTACCGCAGGACACGACTCATTGTGCTTCCTCGACGCATACTCCGGATGCCATCAAATTAAGATGGAGGAGCCCGATCAAGCCGCAATGACATTCATCACTCCATACGGCCCCTTCTGTTTCAACACGATGCCTTTTGAGCTCAAAAACACCGGTGCAACCTATCAACGCATGATTCAGACATGCCTGGAAACACAAATCGGCAAAACAGTGGAGGCATACGTAGACGATGTGGTCATTAAAACAAGACACATCGAATCCTTAATGGACGACTTGAGGCTCACATTCGACAACCTCCGAACATATGACATTAAGCTCAATCCGGAAAAATGTGTTTTCGGCGTGCCCGCCGGAAAGCTCTTGGGCTTCATCGTCTCCAATAGAGGAATTGAAGCAAATCCGGCTAAAATCCGAGCTTTGTCACAGTTGGCTATCCCAACAGACCTCAAGCAAATCCAGAAGTTAACTGGATGCGTGGCTGCCTTAAGCCGCTTCATCTCCCGATTAGGAGAAAAGGCACTACCTCTTTACCGCCTTCTTCGACGCACCCAACACTTCGAGTGGACGGATGCGGCCATGGCCGGATTGGAAGAAATAAAGGCCGTATTGGCCACCAACCCAATCTTGGCCGCGCCAAATGTTGGCGAACCAATGCTGTTATACATAGCGGCAACACACCAAGTTGTAAGCGCAGTGCTCGTCGTCGAACGAGAGACGGACGGACATAAGTTCCCGCTTCAAAAGCCGGTATACTACGTATCCACCGTCCTCACTCCATGCAAATCACGGTACCCACATTACCAAAAGATAGCATACGCGGTCTTCATGGCATTCCGAAAACTACGACACTACTTTCAAGAGTGTTCAATCACGGTGGCCTCCGAAGTACCACTCAACGACATAATAAATAACCGCGATGCCACGGGCCGGATTGCTAAATGGGCTATCGAGCTCCTCCCGTTCGACATAACATATAAACCACGGCTGGCCATTAAGTCGCAGGTACTAGATGATTTCGTCGCCGAATGGACGGAAGCCGAACTTCCTAAAGAGTACGACGCGTGCTCCAATTGGATCGTGCACTTTGACGGCTCTAAGATGCTGGCTGGTCTGGGGGCAGGCGTCGTCCTAACATCCCCCACCGGAGATACAATCCAGTACGTACTCCAAATATTGTACACAGACTCCAACAATGCAGCAGAATATGAGGCCATGTTGCATGGTCTCCGGATGGCAGTCTCCATGGGCATTCAATGCCTTGAGGTGCTGGGGGATTAACCTCGCAATATCTCAAATAAACGGGGACTTTGACGCCAAGGACCCAAAAATGGCGGCTTACCGCAATGCCGTCCTCAAAATGTCAGCTCAACTCGACGGCCTCGAATTCCACCATGTGGTTCGAGAAAACAATCAAGCGGCGGATATCCTCGCCCGCATCGGCGCTAAGCGCGACCCTGTCCCACCTAATATCTTCTTGGAAAGGCTGTTTAAGCCATCCGTGGTGTGGGATGGGGAGTCCGGCAGTAACAGTCCGGATCTGGCCACAACACCAGACCCCAAACACTCTAACGTAATCGGGGGCTCTGCCACCGAAATAACACCTTCGGCCCACGTGATTATGGTCGTCATCGCCCCATTGACAGAACCCTTCTTGGCTTATCAAACTAGGCAAGAACTCCCTGATGACCCAAACGAGGTACGTTGCATTGTGCGGCGGTCTAAAGCCTACAAGGTCCACGAGGGAGAGCTTTATAAGAAAAGCGCTATCGGAGTACTTCAAAGGTGCATCTCCGAAGAGGAAGGACACCAACTTTTGGCAGAAATTCATGCTAGACTTGGCGGCCACCACGCTGCAGCTCAGGCCCTTGTAAGCAAGGCCTTCTGTACAGGTTTTTACTGGCCGGCAGCCCGAGCGGACGCAGAGGACCTCGTTCAACGTTGCGTCGGCTGCCAGCTTTTTGCAAACCAAAGCCACATGCCGCCTACCGCTCTCCAAACAATCCCCATTACTTGGACCTTTGCGGTCTGGGGGCTTGATATTGTCGGACCCCTTAAAGGGGGAAGCCATAAGAAAAAATACCTCTTGGTTATGGTGGATAAATTCACCAAATGGATAGAGGCCAAACCAGTTAAAACGGCTGAGTCTGGACCAGTGATAGACTTCATATCCGGGGTTGTACACCTTACGGTGTCCCCCACAACATCATCACCGATAACGGCTCGAACTTTACAGCCGACGATGTAAAAACTTGGTGCAGCAAAATGGGCATTAAGCTCGATTACGTCTCTGTCTATCACCCGCAAACTAACGGTCAAGTCGAGCGAGCAAATGGTCTTATCATGAGCGGCATTAAATCCAGATTAGTGCGATCCTTGAAGGAATCAGACACGCACTGGGTGGAGGAGCTTGACTCCATACTATGGGGGCTGCGGACCATGCCAAATCGCACTACCGGATACACACTGTTCTTTATCGTGTACGGCGCAGAGGCGGTATTGCCCTGCGACATTATTCATGACTCACCTCGAGTGCGCATGTATGAAGAGAAAGAAGCCGAGCTTGATCGACAGGACAGTATGGACGCCCTGGAAGAGGAGCGTGACGTGGCAAAAGCCCTGAGGGAGTCCTGGATTAGGGGGTGTCCGGATGGCCGGACTATACCTTCGGCCGGACTCCTGGACTATGAAGATACAAGATTGAAGACTTCGTCCCATGTCCGGAAGGGACTCTCCTTGGCGTGGAAGGCAAGCTTGGCGATATGGATATGTAGATCTCCTACCATTGTAACCGACTCTGTGTAACCCTAGCCCTCTCCGGTGTCTATATAAACCGGAGAGTTTTAGTCCGTAGGACGAACAACAATCATACCATAGGCTAGCTTCTAGGGTTTAGCCTCTCTGATCTCGTGGTAGATCTACTCTTGTACTACCCATATCATCAATATTAATCAAGCAGGACGTAGGGTTTTACGTCCATCAAGAGGGCCCGAACCTGGGTAAAACATCGTGTCCCCTGCCTCCTGTTACCATCCGACCTAGACGCACAGTTCGGGACCCCCTACCCGAGATCCGCCGGTTTTGACACCGACATTGGTGCTTTCATTGAGAGTTCCTCTGTGTCGTCACTTTTAGGCCCGATGGCTTCTCCGATCATCAACAGCGATGCGATCCAGGGTGAGACTTTTCTCTACGGACAGATCTTCGTATTCGGCGGCTTTGCACTGCAGGCCAATTCACTTGGTCATCTGGAGCAGATCGAAAGCTACGCCCCTGGCCATCACGTCAGATTTGGAAGTTTGAACTACACGGCCGACATCCGAGGAGACTTGATCTTCGACTGATTCGAGCCACAGCCGAGCGCGCCGCACTGTCACGATGGGAATGATTTAGCTCTGCCGCCGAACAGTGCCCTGGAGGCCGCACCTGTGTCCGCTCCGACCCCTAGCTCGGAGCCGATCACACCAACCGAGGATGGGTGGTTAGACACCGCCTCAGGGGCTGCAATTTCTACGGCGATCGAGCCGAACACCAGCCCTATTCTCTGCGAAGCCCATGACTCCAAGGAACCGGACTCCTCTCTAGACTCCGAGCCCTCCGCACCCCGATCGATCGAACCCGATTGGGCGCCGATCATGGAGTTCACCGCCGCGGACATCTTTCAGCACTCGCCCTTCGGCGATATTCTGAAGTCACTAAAGTCTCTCTCTTTGTCAGGAGAGCCCTGGCCGGACTATGGTCGGCAAGGTTGGGATGCGGATGATGAAGAAATTCAAAGCCCACCCACCACCCACTTCGTAGCCACTGTCGATGATTTAACCGACATGCTCGACTTCGACTCCGAAGACATCGACGGTATGGACACCGATGCAGGAGACGATCAAGAACCAGCGCCTATAGGGCACTGGAAAGCCACCTCGTCGTATGATATATACATGGTGGACACCCCAAAAGAAGGCAATGGCGATGGAACAGCGGAGGATGACCCCTCCAAGAAGCAGCCTAAGCGCCGGCGTCAGCGGCGCCGCTCTAAATCCCGTCAAAACAAAAATGGTGATTCTGGCACGAGGGATAATAACACCCCGGACAGTGCCAAAGATAACCACCTCCAGCAAGATTTAGCATAGGAGGATAGAGAAGCCAACCCTCATGAAAGAGCGGCAGACAGAGAGGTCGAGGACGATAATTATATGCCTCCCTCCGAAGACGAGGCAAGCCTCGACGACGACGAATTTGTCGTGCCGGAGGATCCCGTCGAACAAGAGCGTTTCAAACGCAGGCTTATGGCCACGGCGAGCAGCCTCAAGAAAAAACAGCAACAACTTAGAGCTGATCAAGATTTGCTAGCCGATAGATGGACTGAAGTCCTTGCGGCCGAAGAGTATGAACTCGAACGCCCCTCCAAGAGCTACGCAAAGCGCAGGTTGCTACCCCAATTAGAGGAGGAAGCACCTAAACCTACATCACCAACGCATGATGCGGCCGACCGACCACCCCGTGGCCGCGACAGAGAGGCCTCTCGGCCCTCCACTCAAGCCGCACCCCCGGCGCCGCTCAAAAACTACCAAGGCATGGGAAAATGTGCCAGACCTGCGAGATATATTGCAGGATAAGGCAAGGCAAACAAGATCGATCTACGGATCACGTGGGCGCTCCACGGCATGAGACGGTACTCGTCACGCCGGATACAGTAAATCCGGCCGGGCCGAACACAGTAGACAAAGCTCGTTTGAGCTGCGTCGTGATGTAGCCCAATACAGAGGCGCCACACACCCACTATGCTTCACAGATGAAGTAATGGATCATCAAATCCCCAAGGGTTTCAAACCCGTGAACATCGAATCATGCGATGGCACAACAGATCCTGCGGTATGGATCGAGGACTATCTCCTTCATATCCACATGGCCCGCGGTGATGACCTACACGCCATCAAATACCTCCCACTCAAGCTTAAAGGACCAGCCCAGCATTGGCTTAACAGCTTGCCAGCAGAATCAATTGGTTGTTGGGAGGACCTGGAAGCTGCATTCCTTGAAAATTTCCAGGGCACTTATGTGCGACCACCAGACGCCGATGACCTAAGCCACATAGTTCAGCAGCCAGAGGAATCGGCCAGACAATTCTGGACACGGTTCCTAACCAAGAAAAATCAAATCGTCGACTGTCCGGACGCAGAGGCCCTAGCAACCTTCAAGCATAACATCCACGACGAGTGGCTTGCACGACACCTAGGACAGGAAAAGCCGAAATCTATGGCAGCCCTCACGACACTTATGACCCGCTTTTGCGTGGGAGAAGACAGCTGGCTAGCTCGCAGCAATAACATGACCAAGAGCCCTGGTAATTCGGATACCAAGGACAGCAGTGGCAGGTCGCGTCGCAACAAGCAAAAGCGCCGCATTAATGGCGACAATGCTGAGGATACGACAGTTAACGCCGGATTCAGAGGCTCTAAACCCGGTCAGCGGAAAAAGCCATTCAAAAGAAATTCTCCGGGCTCATCCAGTTTGGACCGAATACTCGACCGCTCATGCCAGATACATGGCACCCCCGAAAAACCAGCCAATCACACCAACAGGGATTGTTGGGTGTTCAAGCAGGCATGCAAGTTAAATGCCGAAAGCAGAGACAGGGGGCTGCATAGCGATGACGAGGAGGAGCCCCGGCCGCCGAACAACAGTGGACAAAAAGGTTTTCCCCCACAAGTGCGGACGGTGAACATGATATACGCAACCCACGTCCCCAAGAGGGAGCGGAAGCATGTGCAAAGGGACGTATACGCGATGGAGCCAGTCGCCCCAAAGTTCAACCCATGGTCTTCCCGCCCGATCACTTTTGATCGAAGGGACCACCCCACTAGCATCCGTCATGGCGGATTTGCCGCATTGGTTCTAGACCCAATTATTGATGGATTTCACCTCACTAGAGTCCTTATGGACGATGGCAGCAGCCTGAACCTGCTTTATCAAGATACAGTGCGGAAAATGGGCATCGATCCCTCGAGGATTAAACCCACCAGAACGACCTTTAAAGGCGTCATACCAGGTGTAGAAGCCAACTGTACAGGCTCAGTTACACTTGAAGTGGTCTTCGGATCTCCAGATAATTTCCAAAGCGAGGAGTTAATCTTCGACATAGTCCCGTTCTGCAGTGGCTATCACGCCCTGCTCGGGCGAACCGCATTTGCCAAGTTCAATGCGGTGCCGCACTACGCATACCTCAAGCTCAAGATGCCAGGCCCTCGAGGCGTCATCACAGTCAATGGAAACACCGAACGCTCTCTCCGAACGGGGGAGCATACGGCGGCTATCACAGCGGAAGTACAAAGCAGCCTCTCAAGGCAATTCTCCAGTCCGGCCATTAAACGTCCGGACACCGTCAAGCGCGCCCGGAGTAACCTACAACAAGACCGCCTAGCATGTTCCGAGCAAGCGTAGCAATGCGGCCCCAACCCCAGCCCTCACGAACTTGCGAAACCAGTGTTGCGCGTACATAACTACGCTCTAGAAATACCATGGGCACAGGGGGAGGGGCACCATCACGGCACGCTCGAAACGCGGCTTAAACCGCACTAGGGGCTACCGATTTCTTAATTTTCTCTTATTTTCAGGACTCCATTCTTCGGAAGGCTTGTCCGGTAGTACAATTGCCGCACAAACGATACAACCAGGGAAGCAGAAAGCTACGCCGCACTACGGAACTCTAAGGTGGTCTCTATAACGAGCAGTATACCTGTTTCGCATAACATTCCGCAGCTCGCCCCTGGAAAGGAGATATTTGATAGTCCCATCTTTTGCTTATCGCACTATTTGTATCGTTCTGCTTTGATCGCAGCTTTTTTAAATAAACAATGCATAGCTTCCGTCTATTATCGCATTACCTCTTTTTTACAAATATATGTTCATTAATGACATGTTGCACCCGTACACTTTGGTACGGCCAATACGCCAGGGGCTTAAGTACCCCACAACATGGTGTGAGAAGTCCGAACACTTTCACAAGTGCGGCACCCCGAACTTATAGCATTATATGCATCGGCTCCGAATCATGTCTTGGGTCAATAGTTGGGTTTGCCCGGCTCCTATGTTTTGGTACCTTACGTTCCGTCATATCGGCTAAGGTAGCACTAGGAGAACTACTGTGATTGTGCCCCAGTTGAGGTGGGCTAAGCACCTCAGTAGAGAAAGCTAAAACTGACCGTCATGATGAGGCGAGAGCTGGTCGCTGTTCGAGAGGTTTTCGAGTCCCTAAAGACTTATGCCGCTTAGAGCGAGGAGTCAGCTCTGTCCGGCCTAGGCGTGGATAGCGCCCCGAACTCGGTCTTCCGAACACTAGGGGCTTTGCCAAAATTTAAAATTATAGAATTCTATGGCTAAGTGAGAGTGTTCAAGCATTATAGTCCGATTGCCTTGTTCGTTGTGTTGAGCGCCTCCCTCGAAGGACCCAAGAATTGGAAAAAGAGCGCTCATGTTTATCCCGAACACCCCAGCACTCATGCCATGGGGGAAGAAGCCGACGACTCACCATCTCTTAAATTTGATAAACGGCCGCACAGAAGGTAATATTTTAAATTCAAAAAGCATTGCTTAGCGCACATGAACAAGTTTTCAGCGCACAGGACAAAACGAGCGAGTTCACTGAAAAATTACATTCATGGAACATTCATCCGCCACAAGGCGCGCACCCTTTAGAATGCCCTCATATTACATCTTGGGCTTGCAATGCTCCTTGCCCGGCGGTGGCTCGTCCTTCACAAGCTTCTCAGCATCCAGCTTGCCCCAGTGCACCTACGCACGGGCAAGCGCCCTGCGGGCACCCTCGATGCATACAGAGCGCTTGATGACTTCAAGCCTTGGACAGGCCTCCACCAGCCACCTCACCAGCCCGAAGTAGCTCCCAGGCATGGCCTCTCTAGGCCACAGCCGGACTATGAGGCCCTTCATGGCCTGTTCGGCCACCTTATGGAGCTCGACCAGCTGTTTCAGCTGGTCGCTTCAGGGCACCGGGTGTTCGGCCTCAGCATACTGAGACCAGAACACCTTCTCCGTCGAGCTTCCCTCCTCGGCTCGGTAGAAGGCGGCGGCATCCGACACGCTTCGGGAAAGTCTGCGAATGCTCCTGGAGAGCTCAGGATTCGGGTAAGTGACAAGTAATTCACCTTTACGTGCTTGCTTTGCATAAAGAATGCCTTACCCGCCGCTATATTTTTTATTGCCTCAACCTCCTAGAGGGCCTTCTGGGCTTCGGCCTTGGCAGACTTGGCATCTTCAATGGCCGCCGCGAGCTCAGACTCTCGCGTCTTTGAGTCAAGTTCCAAACTCTCATGTTTGTTTCATGAGAGCCCGGAGCTCTTGCCGCACCTCGCCAACCTGCGTCTCATGCTTCTCCCGCTCGGTGCGCTCCATGGCCGCCCTCTTTTCGGCCTCGGACATCACTTGCTTAAGGGTCGCCACCTCAGTTGTGGCCCCTACAATAGCCGCGTCAATCCTGCCACTTTTTGCAATTGCACCTTTCACATATTTCAATAAGGTATTTCTTACCTTCCTTCTCCTTGAGCTGCTGCTTGGCTAGGCCGAGCTCTTGCTCGGACCGCTCGAGGTTCTGCTTCAGCGTATCCACCTCCGTAGTCAGTGCGGCGGAGGCCAGCAGCAAAGCCTACATACGCATATTAACTCGATTATGTTAGACTCCTGCGATTATTAGATCCTCTATTCGGCTTTTCTTTCCGAACGCCGAATAGAGCATCAGGGGCTACTGTCTATGCGGTAATATTTTTACATATTATTTACTTACCTCAAAGCCTATTAGAAGGCTGGCACAGGCTTCAGTCAGTCCGCTCTTGGCGGACCGAACCTTCTGGATCACCACACTCATGATAGTGCGGTGCTCCTCGTCGATGAAGGCGCCGTTAAGCGTCTCCAGCAAATTGTCCGGTGCCTCCGGTTGGACGGAGGTCACCGGCTCGGTAGGCTTGCTCCTCTTGGAAGGAGGCTGCCTACCGGAGTCCGAAACCGTTGAAGGTTCCAGCGCGGTGTCCGGCTCAAGGCCGGACTTGGAACCCTTGGGGCTTCTATCCCCTTTACGCCTGGAGTCCGGGAGGCCGCTCGATGACTCGTCGAGCCCGGCCTTGGGCGGACTGCACAATCCTGTTCGACGTAAGGAAAAGCTGTGCAATGGGGGAATACTATGAATCACTCTGGTATCCGGATACTTATGATTTCGCCAGGGGCTTGGCCCTGTGTGGCCACTCCTCTTCGCCGTCGTCGGCATTGGTGGAGTAGTCCGGAGGAGGGGTCTTCCCCCTCTTGGACCCTTCGGCCTCCCCGGTTGGAGCGGCCTTCCTTTTCTCCCCCCCCCCGCTGGGGGGGAGAGGTCTCTTCTTCCTCCTCCTTGTCTTCATGGGAGGAGTGCGCCTTGGAGTCGTCGGATGGTGAATCCGACACCTCCTGGCGCCGGGCACTCTTTCGAGTCCCCGTGGCCTTCTTCTTGGCCTTCTTCTCCGGCACCACGTAGGGTGCCGGAACCAGCAGCTTCGCCAAGCGAGCGTCCGCTGGGCCTTCGGGCAAAGGAGTCGGGTAGTTGATCTGTCCGGACGTCTCCTGCCAATCCTGTCAAAGGTAAGGGAACTTAGATCCCGCATGGAGTCAAACTATGAAAAACTAATACCCTATAAAAGGTGAAAATATCTTACCGCACGAGCGTGACGCTGCATGCTGAATCCGCGATCCTCGGTAGCGGATGCGGGGGCCTCGTCGCCCTTGAAAAGCACCTTCCAGGCATCTTCATACGTCGTGTCGAAGAGCCTGCTCAGAGTTCGATGCCGCGCCGGGTCGAACTCCCACAGGTTGAAAGCCCGTTGTTGACACGGGAGGATCCGCCGGATGAGCATAACCTGGACTACGTTGACAAGTTTGAGATTCCTATCCACCAGGGTTTGGACGCATGTTTGGAGTCCGTTCAGCTCTCCTTTTTTACCCCACGACAGGCCCGTCTCTTTCCAGGAGGCAAGCCGCATACGGGGTCCGGATCGGAACTCGGGGGCTGCGACCCATTCAGGGTCGCGCGGCTCGGTGATGTAAAACCACCCCGACTGCCACCCCTTTAGGGATTCCACGAAGGAGCCCTCGAACCATAGGATGTTGGGCATCTTTCCCACCATGGCGCCTCCGCACTCCGCTTGGGTGCCGTGCACCACCTTCGGCTTGACATTAAAAGTCTTGAGCCATAGGCCGAAATGGGGGCGGATGCGGAAGAAGGCCTCGCACACGACGATAAACACCAAGATGTTGAGGACAAAATTCGGGGCCAGATCATGGAAATCCAGGCCATAGTAGAACATGAGCCCCTGGACAAATGGGTGGAGAGGGAAGCCCAGTCCGCGGGGGAAATGGGGGAGGAACACCACCCTCTCATGGGGCCTTGGGGTGGGGATGAGCTGCCCCTCTTTGGGAAGCCAGTGCGCAATGTCGTTAGACAAGTATCCGGCCTTCCTCAGTTTTTTGATGTGTCCCTCCGTGACAGAGGAGACCATCCACTTGCCTCCCGCTCCGGACATGGCTGGAGAAGGTTGAGGTGGGGTGTGCGGACTTGGGTGCTGGAGCTCGAGTGCGCGGAAATGGATAGGCAAAGGAGGAAGAAGGCGTGGATAAAAAGGTGGATCCTTATCCCCTTATATGGGCGGACGCGACTATGCGCCCCCACCAGCCTGGTAAAACTCGCTTATCTCCCAAGCGCCGTAGTCAATGGCGCGGTTGGGTTACCCACACCCGTATTGATGAGAATCCCGGAATAAGGGGACACGATCTCTGCTTTAACAAGACGTGCCAAGGAAACCGCCTCGCTAAACACACTGAGGTGGGACAATAAAACGATTCGAATAAGGACTTGGCCGTGGTGTGATGTCACACTACGGAATACGTCAGCAGATTGGATCTGTGTAAATATTATTCTCTCTATGGCAATATGTGGAAACTTATTTTGCAGAGCCGGACACTACCTTTGTGTTAAAAATCTTCTATGAAGTGCTTGGAGGAGGAACACGCCTTGCAATGCCGAAGATAATCTGCGCGCCGGACTCGTCGTCACTGAAGCCTGGTTCAGGGGCTACTGAGGGAGTCCTGGATTAGGGGGTGTCCGGATAGCCGGACTATACCTTCGGCCGGACTCCTGGACTATGAAGATACAAGATTGAAGACTTCGTCCCGTGTCCGGAAGGGACTTTCCTTGGCGTGGAAGGCAAGCTTGGCGATACGGATATGTAGATCTCCTACCATTGTAACCGACTCTGTGTAACCCTAGCCCTCTCCGGTGTCTATATAAACCGGAGAGTTTTAGTCCGTAGGACGAACAAAAATCATACCATAGGCTAGCTTCTAGGGTTTAGCCTCTCTGATCTCATGGTAGATCTACTCTTGTACTACCCATATCATCAATATTAATAAAGCAGGACATAGGGTTTTACCTCCATCAAGAGGGACCGAACCTGGGTAAAACATCGTGTCCCTTGCCTCCTGTTACCATCCGACCTAGACGCACAGTTTGGGACCCCTACCTGAGATCCGCCTGTTTTGACACCGACAAGCCCGCTCCGCATTCTATCAACAACATGCTCGACGGTATCAAAGCAGAGAAGTACGGGCCAAAACTTATAACGTTGGTGAACTCGTTCTACGCCTGACAAGCTCAAGCCCAAATGGGAAGGTCCCTTCATCATCGACAAAGTTCTGACTGGTGGAGCGTACCGCCTGCGGGATGCATCGGACAATCGACTCGAGCCAAACCCATGGAACGTAGCCAGACTCCGAAGGTTCTACGCCTAGCGCCGGACTTTGTGTTTGTCCCCTTACCTCCATAATTTTTTTATATCTATTATATGTTTTTTATTTCTTTCTTTCTTCCCTTTTCCTTCACGGCCTAAAAAGGTTAAAATGTGTCTTGACTGCACAATTAGCGTGCTTATTATACCTGGGGGCTTCCTATACATAAGCTTAATATAACTATGTTCCGGGCTCTATGCCCCCCGCACATGTGTTACTCTTCCACACGTACCTTTTATTCGCCATTATATGCATCGATATGACTTAAGTTTTGGCCAAGCTGGGTTGCCTGGCTCTTGTGTTTATGCCCTACGTTCCTGTTAATTCGGCTAGGGCATAAGGGGAGCACCTCTGCGATTGTTACTGTCGGGTCAGCCGGATGTGTACCTTAGACTGGGTGAAGCCGAAAGCTAGCGTTCTTAAGGGAATATTCGGTTGGTGGACAAAAGATGACTTTTATTTATCATAATACATGCCCCCAGATGTCTATATCCCATGTTTCTTTTCGTAGTTCGGACATGCACATTAATGCATGCATACCCAGGGAAAGGAACCCTTAACGGAACTATTCTCCCTGGAAGATGTTTCTTACTATCCATGTAATATAACATAGCTAGTTGGGTACTTGTCTGTTCAAGCACTTATGACCCCTACGCCTGGTTTCCACGCATACCCCGGTTTTTACATAACCGAGCAGGTATTCGGATACACTCCAGACTGTCGAGTCCGGAGGTTGAAGCGAAAAGGTCTGCCATGACAAATGATTTACAATCCGGCTAGAGACAATATATGTCAATTGAATTACACAATCACTTAGACTGACTATATTCTTCTTCTATACCATCCAACAGACTGTCTAGCCTACAATCCCGTTGGGAATACTTTGCGGCTAATTTAACCTGGTCATACACCAAACTGACGGGGATCTCTTTCTCATCTAACCCCACAGGTCCGACCTCGGCCATGTGGTTCGGGTCTGCCTTGGTATATCGCGTCTTCACCATGGCCCAGATTTTCCTTGCACCTTGTCGGCAGGCTGATATCTTCCATAATCGGAAGCGCCGCCGCGCTCCCTTGAGCATCTCTACAAGCTCCCCCATGCCTCCTGGCAGGGAGGCAGATGGCCACAAGGCTTGTGCAATGCCCCACATCACCTGTCGAACTTGTTCATGCAGCTGTAAGAGCTCTGGTAGAAGATCACCCGCCGACCCAGGCATCTCCTCTACGGGACGACCCGTCAGCATACCTACATACATAACTCTGTTAGTTGGTTTCCTCGCCGAACTCTATCAAAGTTCGTTCAAGCACTTACTAAAAATGCCGTGTCGAAGCCTCTTATTCTCCTTTACGGAGTCAGCAAGCTGGGCCCGAACATCGTTCAGTTCAACGCCCAGCTGGGTATTGGCATCTTGGAGATCGTTTCTCTCCTGCCTGACCTGTGTAAGCACGCGCTCGCCAGCCTTTAGCTGTCGTGGAGCATGTTGCTCATCCCCTCGCACGACCTCCGGATTCATTCCGGGATCATCTGCAGAATCTATTGTTAGATTTGCATGCATGCCGAATACTAACTGGTACATGTCATTCTTTTAGATAGAAACAAGTGTTACCACAGGGGGCCTTTCCGGACTCCTTCATGGCGGCAACCGCGGCCCGTAGCTGGGCTTTGCACTCCTCCAGCTCTTGAGACAATTGGGAATTCTTCTCCGTAAGAACCTACGCAAACAATGATCTTTAAATCAGTTGTACCAACTGTTTCAAGTCTCATGGGCTATTGATATACATAATTATTAGATTTTCTTACCCGTATATCCTTCACATACTGGTCCATGGCTCGGGCAAGACCATTTTGAGCAGCTCGGATATACGCATCTCCTGAGTTGAAGGCATCGAACGCCTCTTGAGAGAAACAAGCGTCGCGGAGTATGGCCCGACGACGCCTGTGATTCATGGCACTCTCCACTTCGGAATGCGTAGCGGACAGCCTATCCGCATCCTCTGTAGGAGGAACATCCGATGTTGGCCCCATGTTAGCATCTGCCTCTAAGTCCGGCTCTAGAGCCCGACTGGTGGAAGCTTGGCCAGCAGGCTCTCCGGATATGGTCCGCGAGCGTTTTTCCTATCAGGAACCATGGACGTTATTATATTTTGAAAAACGACAAACACGGAGAGGGGTTCTTTCCTTTGTGACGGTATCTTAGTCCTGACCGCCTTCCTTTTAAGCCTACCCGGCAACGGTGCTCCTTGTTGGTGAGTCACCGCGGGTTCGGCATGGCGTCCCGAGGGCCTTCCCTATAAGACACCATATGTGTGCGGTAGGTGAAGTTCGAAAATAAAAAAGGGGAATCCTTCTCGGAAGTTGGGACTTCGGTTTTACTTACATGCGATGCAGGGAGCAGTCTAGGATAATCGGCTATGATGGCCACCAAGGCACCATTGTAGCTTAACTGATAGAACGTCCTGTCGATGAGATCCACAAATGTGTCCGGATCTTCTTTGAGTCCGGGGTTGAGGGCCCGGTCAGGGTCCTATGGTTGTGGAGGCGGGCTGTGGATCTCCCGTATGGCTTTTCTCACTTCCTGCAATGAAATAGCAAGGTAAATACTCATGACGAAGAATGCGGAAAGGTCTGGAGTAGAAAGTAGCAGCTCACCCAGTTTGGGGGATTGTACATGGAGAATCTATCCCGTGGCTTGATGCGGATGAACTCCTCTTCCTCTCCCTTATATAGATGGGACAGTATTTTCGCTAGAGCAGCGGTGGAGTCCGGTCCCTTATGACCGCAGCGGGTGGCATCGTCTTCTCCGTTGAAGTGCCACATGGGTTGTCCCCGATATTGAAGTGGCTGCACCCCCCACGTTATACATACTGACATAACCACTATTATTGTCAATCCTGATTTGGCCAACTTCTTTATCCGGCCCATCAGGTAAAGGACCTCTCTGTCATCTTCCTCTTGGGGGTCCCGAGGGTGCCAGCTGCGGCGTTTCTTCAGAGGGGCATTATTGAACTTAGGAAGGCCCATCCGAATAGGATCCAGAAGAGGGACGTCCTCCATATAAAACCACTCTGAAGGCCAGTCTTCGGATGTCTTCTTCGGAGTACGGGACAGGTATCCGGTCCCGGTGATGTGCCATATCTCGGCTCCGCCCACTTGATATAGTGACCCCTCCTGTGTACGGGGTACGAGGCAGAATAGCCTCTTCCATAGCTCGAAATGAGCTTCACATCCCAAAAACAGCTCGCAAAAGGCGATGTAACCAGCGATGTGTAATATGGAGGCGGGAGTAAAGTTATGCAGCTGGAGGCCGTAGAACTCTAGGAGCCTGCGGAGGAACGGATGGATTGGAAATCCAAGCCCCCTTAGTAAGTAAGGGACAAGACATACCCGCTCCCCCATGGATGGGTTGGGAAAACTATCCGCTTGCTCCCCACCATTGTAAGTAGCAAGTCCGGCTCGAACGGGGACCATATACGCTGGCGGGAGAAACCCCTGGGTCTGTAACTCTACTAATTGACCGTGGGGGACGGAACACTTCTTCCAATCACTTGTCTTAGGGCTGCGGGAGCGAGAGGAGGAGCTGCGATGGCCTGCCATGATGGGATGGACTTTTTCCGGGCGCGCTCTGATGGATGCTCGCTGTGGGGAGATGGTGTGATCTGGATCTGAGGATCCCCGTCTCTTTAAATAGACGATTTACTCGCATGGTTAGGGTGGCAAGTGTAAAAATGCCCCGACTTCTCGCATTCGCTCGACACGTGGAGGATAGCGATTATTAGGCGTGGAAGCCAAGGAGTGCAACATTCATGGGAAGCCAGACACTACTCGACAGGTATTCGGAATTTGGAGAAGAACCCGCCTTGCAATGTCGAAGACAATCTGCGCGCCGGACTCATCGTCATTGAAGCCTGGTTCGGGGGCTACTGAGGGGTCCTGGATTAGGGGGTCCTCGGATAGCCAGACTATATACTTTGGCCGGACTGTTGGACTATGAAGATACAAGATTGAAGACTTCGTCCCGTGTCCGGGTGGGACTCTCCTTTGCGTGGAAGGCAAGCTTGGTAATTCGGATATGTAGATCTCCTCCCTTGTAACCGACTCTGTGTAACCCTAGCCCCCTCCGGTGTCTATATAAACCGGAGGGTTTAGTCCGTAGGACAACAACAATCAGAATCATAGACTAGCTTCTAGGGTTTAGCCTCTACGATCTCGTGGTAGATCAACTCTTGTAATACTCATATCATCAAGATCAATCAAGCAGGAAGTAGGGTATTACCTTCATCGAGAGGGCCCGAACCTGGGTAAACATCATGTCCCCTACCTCCTGTTACCCTCCGCCTGAGACGCATAGTTCGGGACCCCCTACCCGAGATCCACCGGTTTTGACACCGACACTTTGGCAAACAAGCAGAATGGTTTTATGTGTTGTCCATGCCCTAATTGTGGGAATACAAAGTCTTAATCTAACCGGAAAATCCTTCACACCCACCTGCTTTATAAGGGTTTCATGCCACACTATAATGTTTGGACGAGGCACGGAGAAATAGGGGTTATGATGGAAGACAACGAAGAAGAAGAGGACGATGACAACTAGGTGCCCCCTGAATACGGTGATGCTGCAACGGGGGAAGCTTCTGAAGATCAAGAGGAACCATACGAGGCTTCCGGGCACCGCATAGGTGGTACGTCACCGTGTCAGCGAGGAGGACAAGCACGTCCGTCGCTACATGGTTGCGTTGGAGGACAGGTTCGACAATACCTGGCAGGTTCTTCAGGGATCTCACCGGAGCTATGATCCTGTGATGGTTCCTTCTCTTTGGGTGTCCACCGCCCGCGCCGATACCCGTCGTGCGCTATGGTTCTAGCTAGCTGTATTAGCGATGCTATATGTATGATATTATTCGAGGTGTATTAGTGATAATATTCGACGATGTACGGACGCAAGAGATGATGTAGTTTTGCTTATAATTGAATGCATGCTAATTTGAATACTACTTTATTTTATGATTTGGTTTTGCTTATTGAATGCTCAAATTGGAAAAGTACTCCTACTTTGAATGCTAAAATTGAAGAGCACTATGCAAGGGTATGCATTTGATTAGTTGATAGCTTAATAGGGTTTTTGTTTTTGCAGAAATCTAGAAGCCCCTCCAGCATCCCCGCCGTCGTCCCCATCACCGACCCCCCTCCGACCTCGAGGTGAGACCAGCCAAATCTTCATGTCAATATGAGTCCTATAAGATATTTGTAAATGTTTTTGCTCATATATTCAACCATTGAAATGTAATGGCCATGTCGGGTGGTAGGTGCGACATATGCCAATGGGTGGCTTATCATTGTGGGAGCCAGTAAGACATTGCCGGTGCCTGGAAACGGGATAAGGCGAAGACATGCACGCCGGCGGATCTTACCCAGCTTCGGGGCTCTCCGTGGAGATAACACCCCTACTGCTGCTCTGCGGGGTCTCCGCATGATCACTAGATGAACAAGTAGCTACACAATGCTCCTTAAGCTATTTGGTGGGAGGAGGAAGAAGGGCACGGCTAGCCTGATTCTTCTCCTTGTGTGGTGTCTAGGATTAGTAGGGGGTCGAACCCTTTGCATGGGTGCCCCGGGGGGTTTATATAGGCCTACTCCCCGGGGGTACAATGGTAATCCGACTGGGCGCGGGGCCCAGCCGTCTGTGACTGCGCTCGCCGGCTTCTGCGCCGGCTGCTGGGGCCCGCCGACTGGTGGGTCCCGCCGGCTGCCGACCCCTTGGTCGACAGGCAGGCCCCACTGTCCAGGGCCTGGTCAGCGGCTGGTTACTGTGGCTCCATCTTGGTGACGTGGGCTTCGTCGTGGTAGGCGTGGCTATAGTGCCGCCGCCCGTCGGGCGATCGCTGTAGCCTCACCGCGTCTTATCTCCTTAATGGGGCGTCTCCTTCGAGGGAGGTGGCAAGCCGGCTGCGGGAGCCGGCTCTGTCTTGGGCCGACTGGTTGGAGGTGTGGCCGCCTTTGGGCGTCTCTCTGCCCGAAGGGGTCCACCATCTGTGGGCCACGCTGGCAGCCCGTCGTGGGTGACATCAGGGTCAACGTGGCAACAGTGCCGCGCCGGACGGGTCATGGCTACTCCGTACGGCGCACTGTGCCAGGCGTGCTCCGGGATTTCGGGGGTGGCAGGCTTTACTGTAGCCACGCCCCGTCGCACCGCTGTTAGGTGGGTGCAAACTTTGAGGGTACGGTCTCGACCGCTTTATGGGAGCCGGCTTCTTGGAGTCGGCCTTCTCATGGCCGGCTTCCCGAAGTCGGCCCTCCCGTGGCGTTCTTCATGAGGGCTAAAGTCGGGCCGCCTTCCGAAAGCTGGCCTGGATGGCATCCAGCAAGGGGAAGGCGGCTCCATGTCTTGGATTCTTGAGAGCCGGACGGGCTCGTAATTTTTTCAGAAGGGCCAGGGGAAGCCGGCTAGGCTACCCATGGCTATTTACTCCGACAGTAGTCCCCGAAGCTGATCGAGCTCCGAGGCGGACAAAGGGACGAGAAGCTTGGTCAGCTTCCCATCCTGAAGAGCCGGCTTTGCGGGTGTATGCCGACTTCAGAGAGCTCCGCGCCTTGCAGGCAGGAAAGGGGGCGACCTGCGCGCTGACCGCGGGCCCTCCCGTGGCCACATGGCGGCGAGATCCTGCCAGCGCACGCGTGCGACGGGACGCCACCGCAGGCCCGGGCCCGCCACTCGCAGGCCTTGGTCTGAGCGCGGATCTTCCGTGGCCCACATGGACCGCTCGCCTTCCCGCGGCGGTTTTATTTCGCTGTTAAAGCACAATAAGCGCGGGACGTGGGGGAGCGGGCAAGATCGATCCCCACGTTTCCCCACACCGCGCCTCCTCGGCTTCGCCACGCGAGCCTATAAGTAGGGGGAGGAGGGGGAGCGGAAGAGGTTCGCACGCTCCCTCTCGCTTCGCCCCTTATCGTCTTCGTTTCTTCTTCTCGTTGCCGCCGTAGCCTCCCATCTCAGCGCCACGGCGCCTCCACATCGTCTCGCTCCCATGGCGCTGTCAAGCTCGTGGGACGGCTCCAACGTCCATGAGGACCACGTTGAGTTCCTCCGCCAGACTCGGCGCCTGCTCGACGCCAACCTTGTGTGGGTCCGCCTGGCGCCGAAGACGGAGATTTCGCCGGCGCCGGAGGAGGGCGAGCGGGTCGTCTTCCACTCGAACTTCCTGCGCGGCTTCGGCCTTCCGGCGAGCGGATTTCTGTGCTCCTTCCTCGAGTTCTACAACCTTCAGCCGCATCACCTCACGCCCAATGCGGTAATGCTACTGTCGGCCTTCGTCTCCCTCTGCGAAGGTTTCTTGGGGCTGCTCCCCACGCTGGAGCTCTGGGGGGAGTCATAGCAAACTCGGCACCGTCGTCGCAGGCGTGCCCGCCCCCTGCGGGGCCTTCATCCCCATGAGGAGGGCGGGCGAGAACAACCCGTTCCCGCCCATCCCCCTGATCCAGTCGGTGAAGATCTGGCAGAAATCATACTTCTACGTGAAGAACGTCGCCGAGCAAGGAGACCACGTCAACCTGCCGGCTTACGTAGCCGGCGCGCCGGCTGGGAGGCAGCCTTCATGGAGTTTCCGGTCCCGATCGCTGTCTCAGGCCGAGAACGCTGCCGTCTGCCGGCTTCGGGTGATGATCCAGTCGGAAGGCCTGAGCGGGGCCGACTTGGTGGCCGCCTTCGTGGAGCGCCGGATATCCCCTCTCCAAAGCCGGCCCCACATGATGTGCCAGATGAGCGGCCGCTTTGACCCAAGCCGGCTGAGCACCAGGGAGATGCCTCACGCGGAGGTATCGTATATGGTAAACTATATCTCCAATTGCAAGCTCGCCGAGGACTGGCGATACGGCAAGGCGCCGTATTCTCGCGCCAACTCTCCGCCCGTGGTAAGCTTTCCTTTCTTTCTTCTTTTCATTGGTAGCCGGCTTCATGATGGCCGGCTTCTAATCAGTCGGTCCTTCTTAGCAGAACCCCCTTCTCCCGCCGACGACCAGGACAGCGGGGATAGAACGCCAGTATGCCCCCGACCGCACGGCGGACGACGTCGACGATCCGGACTTGGGGGCGGCCGCCATGGAAGACGCCGTCGTGGGGGACGACGCCGAGCCCGGGGGCTCAAGGCTCACCGCGAGCTTCGAGGACTGGCCGGATGATGCTGAAGCCGAAGTCGCCCCGCGTTGCCAGCCGGCAGCCAACCATCAGGGCGCGGGCTCGTCCGTCGCGCCGGCTGCCGGCGGTGGCGCACAGAAGCGCCGGGCCGCTTCAGGCCTCTTCGGCAGTCGGCCGAAAAAGTCCAAAGCCTCCACCGTGGCGACCAAGCGAGACGAGGCGGCTGCGAAAGCGGCCCGCTTCCGCAAGGCGGTGAAGCAGCCTCAGGCGGTCTCAGCGTAAGTCGCCAATTGCCTTGTCGCATGCTCTTCATCATTCTCTTCTTGTTCGAGCATTCTTCTTAACTTCTTCCGCTTGCTGGACAGGGCGCCGCTTTCCCTTGAGCGTGGTCCGGGCGGCTTCGTAGTTGGGCCTACTGGAGGTTCTTCAAGCTCCCGCCGCATGGACCCCCATGCCGACCTCAGGGAGGCCATAGAGCGGAACGCCCGTGAAGCGCAGGAGGAGCGCGAGGCGGCGGAGAAAGCGGCCGCCCAGGCGGCGAGGGAGCAGGCCGACGCGGCAGCCAAGGCCCAGGCGGAGGCGGCGACCGCGGAGACGGAGGCGGAGGGTTCGCGCAACCAGCCTCCGCTGCTCGCCATTCCCTTTCGAGCCGTGGCCCCCGACACCCCATTGCCCTTGGCGGAGGAGATCGTCCAAGGCCCGCCGCTGATGGAGAGGGGGGAGGACCCCGTGGCCTTTGCGAGGAGAACGCCACCAGCAGCGCCAACCGGAGCGGGCCAAGGCGGCCAGTCGTCAGCGGCGCCAGAGGGGCCGGCCGGGGGCGAGCCGGAGGACAAAGCCGGCCTCGAGGTGCAGCCGGTGACGGGCCGGCGCATAGGGGGAGGCGCCGCTCCGCCGGAGTCGCGCCGAGTCGCGGGCGCAGGCCAGTCGGCGGAAGATCTGGAGGCGGCCAACACTGCCACGTCCGAGTGGACTCCCAGCGGGGGGACTGTCAAGCTGAATGTGGCGGCTCAAGGGGTCCGGAGCCGGCTGCAAGCTCAGGCCGCCCTACTGCAACAGTTCACCCAGGAGTTCCTGTCGACGCGAGCCACCATCCGGGTAAGTCCTTCATTCTTGGCCGCTTTGCTCTCTTGATTTCTTCCGTGGGGGCGCGTCAGCGCACCCACTGGGTGTAGTCCCCGAGATTCGGGCCGACTGCTGCGTAGTCAGGTCGGATCTTTCTTGAAGGCTACCTTATTTTTGACTCTTGTCTGAACTTCCAGGAGTATCACAACCTCCGTGCTGCCGCCTTCAACTCCCAGGCTCGGGAGTTGAGCCGGAGGACCGACGACCTGGCCGACAGCCGAAGTAAGTACTCGATCTTATCTGTCTCCTGTGGGGGCGTGTCAGCGCACCCACTGGGTGTAGTCCTCGAGATTTGGGCCTACTGCTGAGCAGTCGGGTCGGATCTTTCTTGATGACTCTTTCCTTATTGATTTTTCTTTTTCTTTGTCTTCAGGGGCCAACGCCGACTTGAGGAAGGAGCTTGGCGAAGGGAAAGCCGCCATTCATACCAAGGATGCCGAGTATGCTGCCTTGGTCCAGGAGCGTGATCGCCTAGCCAAGAAGCTGGCCGACCAAGAGCAGAGCCACAAGGTGGCCCTGCAGAAGGCGCAGGACAGCGAGGCCGCCCTGAAGGCAGAGTTTGAGACCGAGGCGGCGAGCTGGGCTGAGACCCGGCGAGCACTAGATGAAGGCTTCGGCCGCATCGAGGACTTGATCGACAGTAAGCCGCCTTCCTCGCTCCTCTCCTTCCCATTGCCGCCTGGTCTTTGGCTTAACTTGTGCTGCTGCTTATCTTTTTGTGCAGACTACTTCCCCGGCTACTCCGCCTTCGCCGCCCAAAGCATCGAAGCCCATCGCGAGGCGCGCTGTCAGACGGGGGCCAACATCACGCCGGATGCGAACCAGACGCTTGAGGAGCAGCTCTTGGCTGTCCAGGCGCGGTTGCAGCCGGCTCATCGGATGCTTCGCCGGCTCCAACGCGCCGGGGCGCAAGTGTTGGCCGCCCTCTGGCCCGGCGAGACGATCCCCCGCACCCCAAGCCGGACTGCCGACTGGCTGGAGGTCGCAGTTGGTCGTTTCGAGGCTTAGAAGGCGTCCGCGGTCTGCCTCGGAGCCGGGCGGGCGTTGGAGTTCGTTCGGGCTTGGTACCCAGGGCTGAGCCTAGACCAGCTGCGCACTTGGCGGATGGAGGCCGACGCGGAGCTGGAAAAGGTGAGGCCGGCTATCGCCCAGCGGGCTTCGACGATCGCCGAGTGTACCGACATCAGCGTTTTCGCACCCAAAATCGACGATGACGGTGTTCCCAGCCGGAGGAGTGGTTCGGGCTAAATCCGGCGGAGGGCGAGGACCCGGCAGAGGAGATCGCCTCCAGCGACGAGGGCGAGGATGACGAGGAGGAGGACAGCGAAGACGTCGAGCCGGCTGGTGGAACAACCGGCCGACTTCAGGCCGACCGTGGGAGGCGGTGACCAAGCCGAAGTTCGTCAGCCGGCCGCTTCTTCAGCCGGCCCAACCGTCTCTGCCAACCAGCCCGGCTCGTCGGTTGCTCCGCCAGCTTGACCTGCCGTCTTTACTTTTCCTGCTTGTTGTCTTTTGAACAATCTTCATTAAGTTTTCGCAGTTCCACCCACTGGGGGTGTATCCAAACTATGTTGAATGCTGGCCTCTCGGAGGTCTTTTATGTAAATATTGTTATGTGCATGTTTGGTTTCCATTCGCGTATGCTTTTTATCCTTCGGCCTTTTCCTTTGCCGCCTTCCCTCTTTGGGGAGGCAAGTACTTGAGCTTTCTTGGATTGAAGTGAAGTGAATGGAAACCGGCCGGCCGGCTACTCTGGTAGCCAGTCGGCGGTGGGAGAAAAAACCGGCTTTTGTTATATTAGTCCGTTAGTCCCTAGCCGTTTTTCGTGTGGGCGCCCGTTCTCGCCTTTAACTCTTGCCAGCCGGACAGCCGGTTCTTCGAACTGCGACTTTTGGCAAGAGAAGGCTTGGGAGCCGGCACACTACTTGTCTGACTGCAGGTAGGACTTCTAATATAACTCCAGTCGGCCAGTACCCGAGCCGACTAGTCGGACCCGGTGCCGGACGGAACAAGTAAATGAAATGACAAGGTCATAAGCATGATACTTTTCATTCATAGATAAGGGACGGCAGTCCCTGAGCCCTCCTCAGGGAGCCTATTGTCTTGTACTTAATACAAAAGTTAGCGTGGTACATACTGCATTTCAACTGTAAAATCTTCGAAGGAGGTTGGCGTTCCATGGTCGTTCCGACTCCTTGCCGGAGTCATCTCTCTTGCGTGCCTTCGGCTTCTGTGCGTCGATCAGGTAGTAGGAGTCGTTGCCTAGAGCTCTGTTGATGACGAAGGGGCCTTCCCAAGGGGCCGAGAGTTTGTGCTGGCCGGCTATTCGCTGGATCAGCCGGAGCACAAGATCGCCCTCTTGGAAAGATCTTGGCCTGACCTTCCGGCTGTGGTAGCGGCGCAAACCCTGCTGGTAGATGGCAGACCGGCTGAGGGCTAACAGCCGGCTTTCTTCCAGCAGGTCGACGCCGTCTTCTCGTGCTTCCTTGGCCTCCGCTTCCGTGTACATGGTTACTCGAGGCGAGTCGAACTCGATGTCAGTTGGGATGACCGCCTCGGCACCATACACAAGGAAGAAAGGGGTGAAACCGGTTGACTTGTTTGGTGTAGTGCGCAGACTCCAGAGGACAGCCGGCAGCTCATCGAGCCAACAGCCGGCTGAGTGCTCCAGAGGTACGACCAGTCTGGGCTTGATGCCGGAGAGGATGAGGCCGTTGGCTCGCTCGACCTGGCCGTTTGACTGCGGGTGGGCGATGGATGCTAAGTCCAGTCGGATACCTTGGGCTGCGCAGAAACGTGCCAAGGCTCCTTTGGCAAAATTCGTGCCATTGTCGGTGATGATGCTGTGTGGCACGCCGTACCGAGTTGTTATGTCTGCGATGAACGTCACAGCAGTCGGCCCATTCAGCTTCTTGATCGGCTTTGCCTCAATCCACTTGGTGAATGAGTCCACGGCGACGAGCAAATGCGTCATGCCGCCGCGCGCCGTCTTGAATGGGCCCACCATGTCCAGTCCCCAAACGGCGAAGGGCCAAGTGAGGGGAATGGTCTTGAGTGCCGAAGCCGGCATGTGTTGCTTGGAGCTGAAGAGTTGGCACCCCTTGCAACGTTTAACTAATTCTTTGGCGTCATCCAAAGCGGTCGGCCAGAAGAAACCATGGCGGAAGGCTTTGGCGACAAGTGATCTTGAGGCCGCATTCTCCTTGGTGAATGTCTCTGAGGATTGCAATGCCCTTCTCTTGCTCGACGCACCGTTGGAGGATTCCAGCGACACTGCGCTTGACTAGTTCTCTGTTGAAAATTGTGTATGCTCCGGCTCGACGTTGGACTTGTCTTGCTTCTGTTTCGTCAGCCGGCAGATCTTGGTTTACTAGGAAGTTGAGGATGGACTGAGCCCGTGACGGAGCCGCGACTTCTTCTACTGCCAATGTGGCTACTGCCACCAGGGTGGGCGGGCTGGGTGGTGAAATGCTGGAGTCGGCCGCCGGCTGTTGTGCTGGTGCAGTCCCCGGGCCGGCTACCGCAGTCCCCGAGCCAGGTGTGGCAGTCCCCGAGCCGGTTGCCGAAGTCCCCGGGCCGGCTGCGGGAGTCTCAGGGTCGCCTGCTTGGTTCTTCGAGCCGGACCCGGCCGCATCGGGGTCAGGCGGCACGAAGATGGAGTCGGATTCTGGAGACGGCTTGATAGATGGCTTGAGGAGGCGTTGTAGAGCGACGCCGATTGGTATTGCTTGCCGAGTAGAGCCTATTCGAGCCAGGGCATCGGCTGGCTCGTTGTCGGCTCGCGGTACGTGGAGGAACTCGCATCCTTCAAAGTATCCGCTGAGTTGTTGGACCAGGAAGCGGTAGCTCGCCATATTTGCGTCCTTGGCGTCCCAGTCGCCGGATGATTGCTGGACCACCAGGTCCGAGTCGCCATAACATAGGATCCGGCGAATGCCAAGTTCTTTGGCAAGCCGGAGCCCGTGTATGAGCGCCTCGTACTCGGCCACGTTGTTGGAGGTGGCAAAGTGGATCTGCAGCGTGTATCTGAGCTTGTCGCCTTTGGGAGAGGTAAGGACGACGCTGGCTCCCAAGCCGGTGCGCATCTTGGACCCGTCGAAGTGCATGCGCCAATGGGTGGAGTCGGGAGCCGGCGGCAGGTACTGGGTCTCGGCCCAGTCGACGAGGAAGTCGACCAGTGCTTGGGACTTGATGGCGGTGCGGGGCTGGTAGAAGATCATGTAAGGGGCCAGCTCGATGGCCCATTTCGCCACCCGGCCGGATGCGTCCCGGCTGCCTATGATCTCGGCCAGCGGGGCGGTGCATACGACCGTGACGGGATGCTCTTGAAAGTAGGGCTTCAGCTTCTTGGCGGTGAAGTACACACCGTAACACATCTTCTGGTAGTGCGGGTAGTTCTGCTTTGAGGCAGACAGCACCTCGCTCAAATAATACACCGGCCTTTGGACCGGCTGGGCTCGGCCTTCTTCTGGGCGTTGGACTACGATGACGGTGCTGACCACCCGGCTGGTTGCGGCGATGTAGAGGAGCATGGGCTTTTTCTCAGTCGGCGCCGCCAGAACGGGCGGCGTGGCCAGCATCTTCTTTAGCTCATGAAAAGCTTGGTCGGCCTGGTCGTTCCACTCGAAGTGAGTGCTCTTCTTCATGAGGCGGTACATGGGGAGAGCTTTCTCTCGGAGCCGGCTGATGAAGCGGTTCAAGGAGGCCAAGCACCCGGTGAACTTTTGAATATCTCGAAGCTTGGTGGGGATCGCCATTCTCTCGATGGCCTTGATCTTCACCGGGTTGCATTCGATGCAGCGTTCGGGGACCAGGAAGCCTAGGAGCTGGCCGGCTGGCACTCCGAACACGCATTTCTCGGGGTTGAGCTTGATTTGAAATCGGCGCGGGGTTGAGCTTGATTTGGAACCGGCGTAGGTTCTCAAACGTTTCCTTGAGGTCTCCCAGCAAGGTGCCGCGCTTCTCCGTCTTCACCACAATGTCGTCCACGTAAACGTGAGCGTTTCTGCTGAGTTTCTTGAGGAGGCACTTCTGCATGCAACGCTGAAAAGTAGCACCGGCATTTCTCAAGCCGAATGCCATTAGTCAGGTAACAGAAGGCTCCAAATGGTGATGAAGGGGGTCTTCAGGCGGTCCGTCCGGATCCAGCTTTAGTCTGTGATATCCTGAGTAAGCATCCACGAGCTCAACAGCACGTCCCGGCTGTGGAGTCTATCTTGGTCTATCCTTGGCAGGGCAAAGGGATCTTTGGGGCAGGCTTGTTGAGCTTGTGTAGTATAGCACATGCCACTTGTTGTTCTTCTTTAGCACGAGGACGGGTTGGCGAGCCACTCTGGAAAGAAAACTTCCATAATAAAGCCGGCTGCCAGAAGCCGGGCTATCTCCTCTCCCACAATCCTGCGTTTCTCCTCCGACAGTCGGGAGGGGTTGTTTGACTGGCTTTGCGTCTTCTCGGACGTGTAGTTTGTGCTCGGCGAATTCCTTCGGCACCCGGCATGTCCTTGGGGGACCATGCAAAGATGTCCCGATTCTCACGGAGGAAATCGGCGAGCTCGCCTTCCTATTTGCTGTTCAGGTTTGCCCCGATGACGGCAAACCTCTCTGTGCTCGGGGTCAAGAGGTATCTTCTTCGTCTCCTTGGCCGGCTGGAAAGATCCTTGAGCATCATGCTCCTTGGGTCGGGGGACAACGGCCGACTGCTTGCCGGCTATGGCCACGACTCGGTCCAACATCTTCTTTTCTTCGGCAATCACAAGGGACTCGGCCAGCCGGCTGCTGGCTGCTGCGCACTCAGAGGACTTCTTGTAATCGCCGGCTACGGTGATGACGCCTTTGGTTCTTGGTATCTTCATCTTGAGGTGCGCATAGTGGGGAACTGCCATGAATTTGGCCAAGGCAGGTCGGCCAGGCAATGCATGGTAAGGGCTCTCCAGGTCCACCACTTCAAACCAGATCGCTTCCCGACAGAAATGCTCCTTGTCCCCAAAAAGTACATCGATCTTGATCTTGCCAATGGGGGCGCGGGACAGGCCGGGTACGATGCCATGAAACATTGTCCGGGTAGGCATGAGCTGCTTTGTCTTGACGTTTAGCTTCTCCAGGGTGTCACAGTACAGGATGTTGATGCTGCTCCTGCCGTCTATCAACACACGGGAGAAGCGGGCGGCGCGTCTGTCCGTTGTAAGGGTGGCTTCCAGGACCAAAGCATAAGAGCCGGGAGATGGCATCACCTCTGGATGGTCGGCCCGGCTCCAGCTGATGGGCTTTTCTGACCAATGCATGTGTCCGGCGGGGTTGGCAACGACCATGCTGACTTCCTGGTGCTCTCGGCGTTTGCTGCGCCGGTCTTCCGGCTGGCTGGTAAAGACGATGTAGGTTGCTTGCTCGTCGGGGAATTCATCGTGCACAGCTCCGACTGTGGGCCAAGTGGCCGGAGGCGGCGGGGCCGGCAGGCGGAGGCGGCACGAGCCCCTCGCCTTTAGAGATTCGGGTGAGCCAATGGCACTTCCGGGTTGTGTGGTTGGACGGCTTCGCGCCGCTGTGGAACTTGCACGGGGCGTCGAGAGTTTGCTCGTAGGAGAAGGCCGGCTGCCAAGCCGGCCTGCCGCCCTTGGCTTCTTGGGCGCCGGTCGCCTTCAGGCGGCACGTCTTCAACTGTGGCCACCTGCCGACTATCGGGAGGCGCGCGGGGCCCTTGCGCTTGTGGTCGTTCGAGTGTGGGCGTCGGCCGGAATCCCCAGCCGGCGTCTTGGGCGCCGGGTTAAGTACTTTCCCGGACGCGTCTACCCGAAGCTCGGTCTTCATCGAGGAGTCGGCGGTGGCATACTTGTCCTCTATGTCCAGAAGCTCGTCGAGGGTAGTCGGCTCGTCGCAGAGGAGCCTGTGCTTGAGGAGGGTGCCTTCTCGGCATCCGGCTGTGAAGTATTATATGGCTTGCACCTCGTGCCCCCCTTCGCAAGAGTTGCGGAGCTCGGCCCAACGCGTGAGGTAGTCGCGAGTGGACTCGGCGGGGCCCTGTATGCACAAGGAGAGTTGTCTGGGCTTGGGGGCCCGCTTGTAGGTGCTGGTGAAGTTGCGGATGAAGGCTTCTGTGAAATCTGGCCAGTTGTTGATGCTGCGCGGCTTGAGGCTGTTGAGCCAGGTCCGCGCCGTGCCTTGCAGCATGAGGGAAACGTACTTCACGGCAACGCGCCATTTGCCATTGGCTATGCTAACCGCCATGGAGTAGTCGATCAACCAATCTTCCGGCTTCACGGAGCCGTTGTACTTGGGCGTGTCTCTTGGGAGCGAGAACCCTTTGGGGAAGGGCTCATCACGGATGCGGGGGCCTTAACAAGGCGGGCCGACATCGTCTTCTTCTTCAACGCCAGGGATCGCGCCAGGCGGTCGATCCGATGGCGGGCGTCGTTCTCGCCGACTCCTTCGCGGCGCCTAGCCGGCCGCTGAGAGTCGGGTGCGCCACTGGCGGCGGGGCGGATATCTCTCTCCACGGGGTGGAGGCGGAGGCGGGTTGCCCCGCCATTCCATGGCTCGGGGATGGCCGTCCGCGTCTCGCTCGATGGAGATTCGGGTCCGGCTGCGGCTGGCCAGCCGGCTCTTTCTCGCGCCGCGCGGGTGTTGCTCGTAGTCGTGTCCGGGACGTCGCGCCGTGATCTCGGCGCGGGGGAGGGCTTTCCCGCGCGGGCGTCGGCTTCGTGCCGCTGCGCGGCTGCATCGATCATTGCTGGATGCGCCGGGTCATGTGGGGGAGGTCTTCGGCCTCCAAGCCGTCCAACTCGTCTACGGCCGCCTGGGCGGCACGCAAGTTCTCGAGCGGAGTGGCATAGACCGGGCGGTCGACTCCCAGCGTGTCGGCGATGACGGCGCCGCGTTGCTTGACAAGGCCGGCCGGCTTGGCCCGCCCGGGGCCGGCGTGCCGAAGGCGGCGCGGTCAGCTTCGCGCTGGTAGGCCTCAGTGAGGCGTCTTACGGAAGCCAGCCTCCGGCCCTCTGCGAGGAGGGCGAGGCGGCGTGCCTCCAGTGCTTCGTCGTCGGCATTAGCCGGGAGGGGGGTGGACAAGTCGTGGGCCGCCGCGTGCGGGGCGTCGTGGGCGCTCTCGTCGGCCGGGCCGCCGTGGCCGACAACCATCACTTCGGTGGTGACAGCGTCGCAGCCATCGGCTCGGGGAAGCGGGTCGTTGTAGATCGTGACGTTGGTGGGGAAGGTGTCGAAGCGAGGCCGTGTCGGAGTCGACAGGCATCGGGTCGGTGGAGCCAACCGACTCCAGGTCCACAGCGGGCTCGCTGGAGACATGGAGCTGGCCGAGAAGGTTGGCGAGGTGGTCGGTGCCCGCATCGGAGGCGAGCTCGTCGGAGATGAGGGTTTCGTCGAGGAGATCGGCGAGGCTGCTCGCCGCGCAGATGCTGGTGACGCCTTGCAGCGCGTCGTGGCAAGCGCCATCGGGCGTGCCGGGCTGGCTACGCTCGCGGGGGAGGAAGAGGGTTCCCGTCCAGAACAGGTCTCCGGACGACGGTGCACCTGGCCCCACGGTGGGCGCCAAATGTCGGGTGGTAGGTGCGACATATGCCAACGGGTGGCTTATCATTGTGGGAGCCAGTAAGACATCGCCGGTGCCTGGAAACGGGATAAGGCGAAGACATGCATGCCGGCGGATCTTACCCAGCTTCGGGGCTCTCCGTGGAGATAACACCCCTACTGCTGCTCTACGGGGTCTCCGCATGATCACTAGATGAACAAGTAGCTACACAATGCTCCTTGAGCTGTTTGGTGGGAGGAGGAAGAAGGGCACGGCCAGCCTGCTTCTTCTCCTTGTGTGGTGTCTAGGATTAGTAGGGGGTCGAACCCTTTGCATGGGTGCCCCGGGGGGTTTATATAGGCCTACCCCCCGGGGGTACAATGGTAATCCACTGGGCGCGGGGCCCAGCCGTCTGTGACTACCTCGCCGGCTTCCTGCGCCGGCTGCTGGGGCCCGCCGACTGGTGGGTCCCGCCGGCTGCCGGCCCCTTGGTCGACAGGCAGGCCCCACTGTCCAGGGCCTGGTCGGCGGCTGGTTACTGTGGCTCCATCTTGGTGACGTGGGCTTCGTCGTGGTAGGCGCGGCTACAGTGCCGCCGCCCGTCGGGCGATCGCTGTAGCCTCACCGCGTCTTGTCTCCTTAATGGGGCGTCTCCTTCGAGGGAGGTGGCAAGCCGGCTGCGGGGAGCCGGCTCTGTCTTGGGCCGACTGGTTGGAGGCGTGGCCGCCTTCGGGCGTCTCTCTGCCCGAAGGGGTCCACCATCTGTGGGCCACGCTGGCGGCCCGTCGTGGGTGACATCAGGGTCAACTGGCAACATGCCGCGCCGGACGGGTCATGGCTACTCCGTACGGCGCACTGTGCCAGACGTGCTCCGGGATTTCGGGGGTGGCAGGCTTTACTGTAGCCATGCCCCGTCGCACCGTGTTAGGTGGGTGCAAACTTTGAGGGTACGGTCTCGACCGCTTTATGGGAGCCGGCTTCTTGGAGTCGGCCTTCTCATGGCCGGCTTCCCGAAGTCGGCCCTCCTGTGGCTTTTTCATGAGGGCTAAAGTCGGGCCGCCTTCCGAAAGCCGGCCTGGATGGCAGCCAGCAAGGGGAAGGCGGCTCCATGTCTTGGATTCTTGAGAGCCGGACGGGCTCGTAATTTTTTCAGAAGGGCCAGGGGAAGCCGGCTAGGCTACCCATGGCTATTTACTCCGACAGGCCATCAAGTTTGAATGCTCATATGATGTAGATAAAAACATGTATATTTCTGTCGAGTCTCCACCATATATGAGAGGACGAAGACTCCCGATTGTTGTCGTGGGGGTAGCTTCTCCTTCGTTCCCGTGTGCTAGACAATTTGGTGTAATGCACTTGGGAACGAAAGGAGGAACTACCATCACCGGCGGTCGCAATGTCAGAGATGAATAATAATGATCTAATTTTGGTTTTTTAGTACATATATTTAGTTGTAAGTTTAATATTTGAATTATGAACATAGGAAATGTCGTACTCGGTTATGAACATAGGAAATGTCGTACTCGGTGACCTTCTGTCAACTTATGACCTTCTGTCAGTGACCCTCGAAGAATTGGTCATAAATTTATGACCATTTTAGACCAATTGGTCAAATGCTGTTCAGGGGGCTCCAAACCCTAAACCATTGCGACCATATTGGTCAGAAAGGTCGTGATTTCCTTACACGAAATGGTCACAAAGCAAACAGTGCTAGTCCGCTGCCTTATTTCTAGTTGTTAATGACCAATATAGATGGTCATAGCCTTGTAGATTGTGGTTCGTTGTGATGACTAGGCGCCATCTCATCAGTTTTGCCTATGTGTCATGTCCATGTGGTAGTTTTTGCCCTAGGTTGTGAAGCAACCTATATTTCTATCATTCCCAAAATTCCCAAAAAAATCTCATAAATTCTCTGGGGCATATCTTCATCAAATATGTAAAAATCCTTCCTTGCCTAGTTCAAAACTAATTCAACAATATTCATTTTCCTATTCTGTTCACAACAACACTTTATGAAGGAAGTGCTATTTTTACATTCTTGATTTCCCTCGGAATTTTTGGGCACTCTTTCCTATCCAAATCATTACCGCATGACAAAATTCAGCTCCATTTGCCTAGCAAATCTTCCTCGGCAAATTTCCAAAGTTTTTGTCCACCTAGAAGCATTGTGAAGGAAGTACCTTTTTTATATCTCTAAATGACATGAAATTTATACAGTTCCTTCATATGCCCAAATTATCACCCTCCTCCAAATTGTAGCTCAGTCAAATCATCTATGTGATCCCAGGTTCAATTTATATTTTATGGCCAAATTGGCACATTGCAAAGCAAGTGTTATATAGACCCCTCCTATTACCCTCAAACTTTTTGGACACTATTCCATACCCAAATCATTGCCACATGATAATATTCAGCTCAATTTTCCTAGTAAATCTTTCTCAGGAAATTTCCAAAGTTTCTACCTCCAGAGAAGCTTTGTGAAGTAAGTACTAGCTAGGCTTACCCAAATGATTTGAAAATTTACCAGCGCATGACCATACCTATGTAACTTACCTACACCAATTTTTAGCTTATTTCATTCATCCAATCTCCCTCACTAGTTTTCCCAAGTTTTTCTCCATAGAAGAGCATTGTGAAGGAAGTACTACTTTGGCATGTGAAAATGATATCAATTTTCTACAATGCTTTCCTATGCCCAAATAACCATCCTCAACCAAATTTCAGCTCAATCCATTCATTATTTTGAGCCCAGCTTCAACATTCATATTTTTGTCCAGTGTGGTACTTTGCAAAGCAAGTACCACCTAGGCTCCTCCTTTTGAGGTGAAAATTTGTGAATACATTCTCCTTAGTAGATGATCATCCTCGGCCAAAACTCACGCCCATTGTCCATGTGCATTTCCCGTACCGCAAATCAAACACTTGGCTGCTTATTCATGTTTGAGCATCGATCGGTCTCCTCGTGAGAATCTTATGTTGTGATTTTCTTCCTAGAACCTACCTGGGGAGTGCCCAACCCACTAGACATGCCTAGGCCACACATAACACATGGAAACGCCACGGTCACGCGGTGACCACGCGGCGGGCATGCGAGCTTACGCGCTCTAGAGTTGGGGCCCTCGGCCACCGTCCAAACATCGATGTCTCGCCATCAAACCATGTATTTCTGATTAAATAGATACTTATTTACCTAGAAATTATTTTTGGAAAAAATAAAGAGCAAACTATGAGGCAGCTGCAGTTCAAATTTGACCCGCTTCCAGCTGAATCAACGGGAATTTGTCTTTTTCACCAGAGGTGGATCAAAAATTTTGACACCCAACCATTTTGTCAATTGTGCATTAAATATGGCCTAGTATTTTATAAAATTGATTAGGTCCAATTTTGCAACAAATATATGGTAGGTCCTTCACAAAAAAACTCATTTCAGGCACTCAGAAAATGGAAAATGGTTTTTTCGTCCAAAGAAAATGAAAACTTCCTTAGGCAACATTGTTTGCCATTCCAATATGCACCCTTGTGCACAATATGAGATCATTTGAACAAACTATGCCATGAATGTGGCCATAAGATTGATCATTTGGCTTGAAAGCCATGAATCTTCACACTTGATAGCTCATTTCTGAGAACACTTTTTTAAAATAATTACCGTATTACAAGTTTATTATTTTTCCTGGAAACTTGGTCACATATAATGACACAATGCGAAAGTTTTCCAATTTTTTGATTTTTTTTGAATTTTTTATGCCCGTTTCAAAATGCGGTCAAAATGGCGGGAATGACCGTTCCTAGCTAGTGGTTGAATCTTGGAGAAATTTTGGTATTTCTCTGATTAAATAGATACTTATGTACCTAGAAATGATTTTTGGAAAAAATAAAGAGCAAACTATGGGGCGGCTGCAGTTCAAATTTTACCCGCTTCCTCCTGAATCGGCGGGAATTTGTCTTTTTCACCAGAGGTGGATAAAAACTTTTTACACCCAACCATTTGGCCAATTGTGCATTAAATATGGACTAGTATTTTAGAAAAATGATTTGGTCCAATTTTGCAACAATTATTTGGGAGGTCCTTCACAAAGAAATCTCCTTTTGGGCACTCGAAAAATGGAAAATGGTTCTTTCGTCCAAAGAAAAAGAAAACTTCCTTAGGCAACATTGTTTGCCATTCCAATATGCACCTTTGTGCACAATATGAGATCATTTCAACAAACTATGCCATGAATGTGGCCATAAGATTGATCATTTGGCTTGAAAGCCATTGATCTCCACACGTGATAGCTCGTTTCTGAGAACACTTTCTTAAAATAATTGTCGTATTACAAGTTTGTTATTTTTCCTGGGAACTTGGCCACATATAATGACACAATGCGAAGGTTTCCCAATTTTTTGATTTTTTTTGAATTTTTTATGCCCGTTTCAAAATGCGGTCAAAACGGCGGGCTTGACCGTTCCTAGCTAGTGGTTGAATCTTGGAAAACTTTTGGTGTTTCTCTGATTAAATAGATACTTATGTACCTAGAAATGATTTTTAGAAAAAATAAATAGCAAACTATGAGGCAGCTGCAGTTCAAATTTGACCTGCTTCCAGCTGAATCGGCGGAAATTTGTCTTTTTCACGAGAGGTGGATCAAAACTTTTTACACCCAACCATTTGGTCAATTGTGCATTAAATATGGCCTAGTATTTTAGAAAATTGATTTGGTCCAATTTTGCAACAATTATTTGGTAGTTCCTTCACAAAAAAACCTCCTTTCGGGCACTCGGAAAATGATTAAAAATAGCTAGAAAGATCAGAAATGCATCCAAATGGGTCCTTATCCATAAAATGTGGTCTAACTCTAGTGAAAATTTGTGTGGTGCCCTTTTGAAAAATATTTTTGATATCTACTTCACAAAATCCCTCTATTTTTAATAGTTCAAAACTATTTTAAACCATTGATTTTCCGAACCAATCAGAACACTTCCCACGGATTGATGACATGGCGTCCATCCATCCATCCATCCCACATCCACCCATCCATCTTTCTACAGAAAAAATAAAAAAAGAAAACAAAAAGAGATACCCCCCACCCGCAGCCCAAACCCTAGCTCAGATCAATTGCTTCCTCCCATCTCCGCGCCGCCGCCGCCCCCCTCCCGATCCAGTCCTCTCCCGCGCGGCAACCCTTCCTCCTCACCCACCGCCCCGACCTCACTGCCCCCACATCGCCGGATCCGCACCTCCTCATCCATATCGACGATGACGGCCCCCCGTCGCCGCCCCATCCTTCCCCATAACGCTCCGTCGAACCCTAGCGCTCCAGATCCACCTCACGCGCTCCCCCTCGTCTCCCACATCGTCGCCGCCACCCATTTCCCCTCACTTCTCCGTCCAGGCGCCGTCGTCATCAATCGATCTCCCGAGCAAGCGACCTCCCTCCCCCGCTGTCAAGGGGCCTCCACGAACCAAGGCCGGCGACTTCTACCGCGCGCCGGATCCGACACGAGGACGTCGAGCAGGGAGCGGGCTTCCTCACTCTACTCCTTCTTCGGCGACGACCTTCCCCTCTGTGCGCGCGTTCCAGCAGCGGGCTTCTTCTTCCGCTTGCTTCGCATCGCGGAGCCGCGGAGGAAGACCCACGGGCGCGGCGCCATCGTCGTCAACAACTACCACAGCCCCGAGTTCCTGCTCAAGACCGTCACCCTCCACGACGTCCCGGCCGCGGCAACCTCTGCTTCGTCGCCAACTCCTGGATCTACCCCGCCGGCAGCTACACCTACAGCCGCGTCTTCTTTGCCAACGATGTGAGTGAGCCTTGCCTTTCCTCTCCTTTCATTTTCATTTCACCCGCCGTCGTCATTCATGGTCGTCAAGTCTTCTTTGAGATAAGATAAGATTAGTAGGTGCAGAATTTATTCCCTGTTGGTAGACAAAAGATATGGCTAGGTGCAGAGGATTGAATGAAACCGGCACCATGGCACCCTGGTAGGTGAAGAGAACTGCTGCACTTGAACAAGTGTGCGACCTGCTGCTGCCGGGTTATTTCTTTGAGATAAGACACGTACGTGGGTTCACAACGCATACATGGCTCCACCACCATGGGACGACCTCGGTCGCTACATGGCCGCCTCAGAACCAGAAGAAACTTTTAAAAGATGTTGCATGATACAGTAGTAGCACTCAATCCGGTTTACTCTACCGAAATAGTATAACATTTTAATCTGGAATCCCACCTAGCAGTATTCTAGGTGCCTTCCAGTCAACTCATCATATCATATGAGCCCAGAAACATCGACAAGATCACACTTGTACTAATTTTCTCAGTATTTAAGCAAATCAGGAAGAACAGATCTTATTGGCTATAAGCGTGCTTTCTAGTACTTATTAGCTGTGTTGCAACTTGCGAGCAAGTTGTGGGGTTTCTGTACATACTCTGTGGTGCTATGTGTCATGCGATTCTTGGTTCTAATAAGTATTGGCCAGTTCATGTTCACGTTATAATCCTATAAGATTGGGCTATAGTTGCGAATGCATCTCTGTGGCAATGGATTCTGTCTAAGGCTTTTGCTCTTTGGTGTCACCCTGCTAGTGCATTACTTAGCATAGTCTGCATGTTAAGATGCTCAAAGCGAAGGGCGCGATAAGTTTTTCCTTTGCATATGATTGGTTTCTGATGATGATACTGCTTCTGGAATAAATAGGTGGGATCCTCAAGGTCCATTCAAACCATTGCATTTGATGAATCCGGCAAGACTATCTTTTATTCACTCCATACTCTATAGACATTTCAGGTACACTTAACGTATCTTGCATATGATTGCTTTTTTTTGCAGGTTCGTGAAGAGAGCTGATCTGGTTTTGTGAAGGAAGGGCGAGAAAGATTATGTGGGGATCAGATTGTCCATGGCGACCTAGGAGGAGTTGCACCATCTCAGGTTTGTCACTTGCTCCTCCACTTCTCTTATCTTCTTCTTCTCCATCTCCCCATCTAATTAGTGTGTTCCTTTGCAGGTTGCTCCGATCTAGTTGTGTGAAGCAACATGCAAGTTCTGCTACTGCTGTTGTGCTCCCTTGAATGATCTGGTGAAGGACAATTTGGTCCATTGGTCGTCCCCCCATGCTATCTCTCTCTGCTGCATAGTTAGGTTCAGTTTTTTTGTTCTCTTTCTAGTTTAAGCGTAAGGATTCCAGTAGGTCTCTATGTATGTAGCTCATGAGTTAGAACATCTAATCTAATTACGGACTGCATACTTGCTATGTCATGTGCAAACTTGCTTGCATTCAGTTCAGAAAATTTCTGAATTCTCTGGTGTTTGCTTTCACTCAATGATTGTGGTACTGGTAGTCAAATTAGATGCCTCCTTTGCTGTAATTCACTCGTTTCCCTGTCATGGTTTATCTTGAATTTTGGTAGTGTGACAAACACATTAGCAAATCTAAATAACTTTGACATATTTGTTGTATTATCTTGCACTGGATTGACACCTTTCATTACCCTGTACAAATATATCTCAATTCCGCTAACACCGATCCTTGTGTATGGTCTTAAACCCTTTTGGTTGCATGATACTTCTATATCTGTAGCCTTTAATGAATTCAATGTATGATTGTGATGAGAATTATATGATACCTACCTGTTTTTATCCTTGATCAGTATCATTTATGGTCTCTGTTCTTATTACTTGCTGTGTACGTTTAGTGCCTATACATCGTTGTGTTTTGCGGGTCTAGTCCTTCACTGTTATAGTTTGAAACCACTTCATAACTCATAATTTGTTTGTCATGATTCATTGCTTATGAAAATTATTACAAATATGTTGAAAATTGCATAGAATAATTTTGTGCCATCTCTGTAACTGTGCTAGATGTGATGTTCCTGAAACTTATTATGGTATCTGTACTGTCCTTATGTTGCAACACTACAGTTATTATTTTCATCCTTACGCAGACAAGAAAGCTAACTTTGCCCTAGCCTTCTCATCCGTGCCTCCACTGGAGCATGGATCAGCCGTGCAGGACGTGGAGCTCCGCATGGATCACGACTTGGTCGTCGTGGGGGCCTGGACCATCAAGCTCGCGGGCGAGATGGACGGCCTCGGCAATGGAGGCGCGCGTGAGATCCTGGGGTTGACCAATCCATGAGGCGCCAGATCTTCCCTCGGGGTCGCCTGCTATAGACATACTGTTGCTGGATCTCCTCCCCCCTCTCTCTGCATGTTTTTCTGTCAATAGCTAGTAGCATAAGTTGGAGCTGGCTGTAGCTGGAACTTAATCTGCATTTATTCAACTAGATCAAGTACAAGTACATTAGTTCGTAATCTGCTATTAATACATCTCCTAGTCATAAATTTCCTGAAGTAGTGCATGTATATATTTAGGTGCTGGTTAATTAGAAAGTGGATGTGATTTCTAACTTGATTGTTGTAGGCTACAAGATATATCTCTGTTGGTTCATCTTGCTGTAGAATATGCCCCTGCTCATTCATTTATGTGTATTGCTATTTACCTCTGGTGACATGTGAGAAGCGCTCATCTATATGTTTATATTTTGAGCAGCTGGGTACAATTACAGTTGTAGAATCATCTAGCCAAATTTTGGGAGGATGGCATAAAAGATTAGATAACGCATGCTTTTGAAATCATGGTAAGCTTCACAAGCTTGTAAGGTGTTTTCTATTTTCAAGCGACTTTACATCAAGTTACTGTTTCTTAACAGAAATTCTAGACTCTTTAGCTTTTTATTGTTCTCTCCACTTATTTGTACAACCAAGGATGCTTACTTAACTGTATAGCTCTTTATTGTTCTTTTCCAGGTATTCTATTTATGCTCCATTCTGAAATCTATTGTGCATTGCCAAGTCCATGAGGCGAAGCGTCACTGCTCAACTATTTCTTTACTGAACTGGGAGCAACAAAGGCAAGATATTCGAAACAAGATGAAGTCCTTTTGATTCTTGATTTCTAGCATACACATGCAACCTGCTTGGTGATGTTACTATAGATATGATGTAGGTTCAATGCTTACAATTTTTTGATGTGATGCATGTTACCTTTTGAAATATGAAGATGCATGTAAGCACTGTTGCTGGCAATCTGGCATATCATAACAGTCTTACCCTTGTTTCGTCACTAGCATACACCACAGTTTTAAATAAAAGGGGGGCATATCATTTGCTCTATAAAATGGATTGTTTATTAATTTATTTGGACTTGCACACATTACGTAAGGAAGGATCGCCAATCTGGGTGTCCAAATGATAGTAAAACCTAGGGCTCTTGCACGGTTCTTGGATTTATTTTTAGCATATATTACCCATATTGAGACTGAACATGTGGCTTTTCTTCTCATCTACAGGAGAGTTATGTGCTGATTTTTTTGAAGAAGCTGGAAGTCCAAGTCAACGACTTGCTTTATGTGTTTGTTGTAATGCTGTATTTTCTGGGAATTTGGATGTATTGTTGATCTAGCTGAGAATTTGGTGTATATTTGCTTGCTGAACTTACAAATGCTAGGATATATGTACAAATCCTTGGAATATTATTCTATGTTTACTTGAAATGTATTCTTGGATTGAAAGTGGTCAAAAAGAGAATATATTGTTGTAACTTGTATTTGAAATAAAGAGGTGTGGCCCAAATTAAAAACTGGCCGAAATGTCTATTGGACCAAATGAAAAACTGGTCGAAATGGCTACAGCCCAAAAAAATTGGATCGCAAAGAGGCCAGGGCCGAAAAAATGGATCGCAAAAAGGCCAAGGCCCCAAAATTAAATGCACTATAAAAATCGTGAGGCCCAAATTTAAAATGGACCGCAAAATGCCCAAAGCAATTGACCAAAATTGGCAGGAAAAAAAATCATAAATGGGCCGAATTAATGGGCTCGGCCCATGTAGAAAACCGAATTGGATCGGGCTGAATCTTGTGCCACATCAACTTGCCACGCTGGATGCCTACGTGGCCTGGGGAGGTTGCTAGTGACCAAAACAGAAGGTCATAGGATCAACGACCTTTTGTTAAAGGTCGCTATAGTCAGTTTACGATGCCCAGCTTTTGACCTTATGTTTTTGGTCACAAAAAGGTCATAAATGGAAATTTTTGACCATTCAGTGACCAATAGTGGTGTTCATAAGTTGACATATTTCTTGTAGTGGAGGAGGACGGCGAAGACGTCGAGCCGGCTGGTGGAACAACCGGCCGACTTCAGGCCGACCGTGCCTCCAGCAATGAGGTGCGTGGAAGTGCGCCCTCTGCGGGAGGCGGTGACCAAGCCGAAGTTCGTCAGCCGGCCCAACCGTCTCTGCCAACCAGCCCGGCTCGTCGGTTGCTCCGCCAGCTTGACCTACCGTCTTTACTTTTCCTGCTTGTCTTTTGAACAATCTTCATTAAGTTTTCGCAGTTCCACCCACTGGGGGTGTATCCAAACTATGTTGAATGCTGGCCTCTTGGAGGTCTTTTATGTAAATATTGTTATGTGCATGTTTGGTTTCCATTCGCGTATGCTTTTTATCCTTAGGCCTTTTCCTTTGCCGCCTTCCCTCTTTGGGGAGGCAAGTACTTGAGCTTTCTTGGATTGAAGTGAAGTGAATGGAAACCGGCCGGCCGACTACTCTGGTAGCCAGTCGGCGGTGGGAGAAAAAACCGGCTTTTGTTATATTAGTCCGTTAGTCCCTAGCCGTTTTTCGTCTGGGCGCCCGTTCCTGCCTTTAACTCTTGCCAGCCGGACAGCCGGTTCTTCGAACTGCGACTCTTGGCAAGAGAAGGCTTGGGAGCCGGCACACTACTTGTCTGACTGCGGGTAGGACTTCTAATATAACTCCAGTCGGCCAGTCCCCGAGCCGACTAGTCGAACCCGGTGCCGGACGGAACGACGGAATAAGTAAATGAAATGACAAGGTTATAAGCATGATACTTTTCATTCATAAATAAGGGATGCCAGTCCCCGAGCCCTCCTCGGGGGGTCTATTGTCTCGTACTTAATATGAAAGTTAGCGTGATACATACTGCATTTCAACTGTAAAATCTTCGAAGGAGGTTGGCGTTCCATGGTCGTTCCGACTCCTTGCCGGAGTCGTCTCTCTTGCGTGCCTTCGGCTTCTGTGCGTCGATCAGGTAGTAGAAGTCGTTGCCTAGAGCTCTGATGATGATGAAGGGGCCTTCCCAAGGGGCCGAGAGTTTGTGCTGGCCGGCTATTCGCTGGATCAGCCGGAGCACAAGATCGCCCTCTTGGAAAGATCTTGGCCTGACCTTCCGGCTGTGGTAGCGGCGCAAACCCTGCTGGTAGATGGAAGACCGACTGAGGGCTAACAGCCGGCTTCTTCCAGCAGGTCGACGCCGTCTTCTCGTGCTTTCTTGGCCTCCGCTTCCGTGTACATGGTTACTCGAGGCGAGTCGAACTCGATGTCAGTTGGGATGACCGCCTCGGCACCATACACAAGGAAGAAAGGGGTGAAGCCGGTTGACTTGTTTGGTGTAGTGCGCAGACTCCAGAGGACAGCCGGCAGCTCATCGAGCCAACAGCCGGCTGAGCGCTCCAGAGGTACGACCAGTCGGGGGCTTGATGCCGGAGAGGATGAGGCCGTTGGCTCGCTCGACCTGGCCGTTTGACTGCGGGTGGGCGACGGATGCTAAGTCCAGCGGATACCTTGGGCTGCGCAGAAACGTGCCAAGGCTCCTTTGGCAAAATTCGTGCCATTGTCGGTGATGATGCTGTGTGGCACGCCGTACCGAGTTGTTATGTCTGCGATGAACGTCACAGCAGTCGGCCCATTCAGCTTCTTGATCGGCTTTGCCTCAATCCACTTGGTGAATTTGTCCACGGCGACGAGCAAATGCGTCATGCCGCCGCCGCCCGTCTTGAATGGGCCCACCATGTCCAGTCCCCAAACGGCGAAGGGCCAAGTGAGGGGAATGGTCTTGAGTGCCGAAGCCGGCATGTGTTGCTTGGAGCTGAAGAGTTGGCACCCCTTGCAATGTTTAACTAATTCTTTGGCGTCATCCAAAGCAGTCGGCCAGAAGAAACCATGGCGGAAGGCTTTGGACAAGTGATCTTGAGGCCGCATGGTGGCCGCATTCTCCTTGGTGAATGTCTCTGAGGATTGCAATGCCCTTCTCTTGCTCGACGCACCGTTGGTGGGGATCGCCATTCTCTCGATGGCCTTGATCTTCACCGGGTTGCTTCGATGCCGCGTTCGGAGACCAGGAAGCCTAGGAGCTGGCCGGCTGGCACTCCGAACACGCATTTCTCGGGGTTGAGCTTGATTTGGAACCGGCGTAGGTTCTCAAACGTTTCCTTGAGGTCTCCCAGCAAGGTGCCGCGCTTCTCCGTCTTCACCACGATGTCGTCGTAACGAGTGAGCGTTTCTGCCGAGTTGCTTGAGGAGGCACTTCTGCATGCAACGCTGAAAAGTGGCACCGGCGTTTCTCAAGCCGAATGTCATAGTCAGGTAGTAGAAGGCTCCAAATGGCGTGATGAAGGCGCTCTTCAGGCGGTCGTCCAGATCCAGCTTTATCTGGTGATATCCTAAGTAAGCACCCAAGAAGCTCAACAGCTCGCATCCGGCTGTGGAGTCTATCACTTGGTCAATCCTTGGCAGGGCAAAGGGATCTTTGGGGCAGGCCTTGTTGAGGCTTGTGTAGTCTATACACATGTGCCACTTGTTGTTCTTCTTTAGCACGAGGACCGGGTTGGCGAGCCACTCTGGAAAGAAAACTTCCATAATGAAGCCGGCTGCCAGAAGCCGGGCTATCTCCTCCCCTACAATCCTGCGTTTCTCCTCCGACAGTCGGCGAAGGGGTTGTTTGACTGGCTTTGCGTCTTCTCGGACGTGTAGTTTGTGCTCGGCGAATTTCCTCGGAACACCCGGCATGTCCTTGGGGGACCATGCAAAGATTTCCCGATTCTCACGGAGGAAATCGGCGAGCTTGCCTTCCTATTTGCTGTTCAGGTTTGCCCCGATGACGGCAAACCTCTCTGGGTGCTCGGGGTCAAGAGGTATCATCTTCGTCTCCTTGGCCGACTAGAAAGATCCTTGAGCATCATGCTCCTTAGGGTCGGGGGACACGGCCGACTGCTTGCCGGCTATGTCCACGACTCGGTCCATCATCTTCTTTTCTTCGGCAATCACAAGGGACTCGGCCAGCCGGCTGCTGGCTGCTGCGCACTCAGAGGACTTCTTGTAATCGCCGGCTACGGTGATGACGCCTTTGGTGCTTGGTATCTTCATCTTGAGGTATGCATAGTGGGGAACTGCCATGAATTTGGCCAAGGCAGGTCGGCCAAGCAATGCATGGTAAGGGCTCTCCAGGTCCACCACTTCAAACCAGATCGCTTCCCGGCGGAAATGCTCCTTGTCCCCAAAAAGTACATCAATCTTGATCTTGCCAATGGGGGCGCAGGACAGGCCGGGTACGATGCCATGAAACACTGTCCGAGTAGGCATGAGCTGCTTCGTCTTGACATTTAGCTTCTCCAGGGTGTCACGGTACAGGATGTTGATGCTGCTCCCGCCGTCTATCAACACGGAGAAGCGGGCGGCGCGTCTGTCCGTTGCAAGGGTGGCTTCCAGGACCAAGGCATAAGAGCCTGGAGACGGCATCACCTCTGGATGGTCGGGCCCGGCTCCAGCTGATGGGCTTTTCTGACCAATGCATGTGTCCGGCGGGGTTGGCAGCGACCACGCTGACTTCCTGGTGCTCTCGGCGTTTGCTGCGCCGGTCTTCGGGCTGGCTTGTAAAGACTATGTAGGTTGCTTGATCGTCATGGAATTCGTCGTGCACGGCTCCGACTGCGGGCCGAGTGGCCGGAGGCGGCGGGCCGGCAGGCGGAGGCGGCACGAGGCCCTCGCCTTTAGAGATTCGGGTGAGCCAATGGCACTTCTGGGTTGTGTGGTTGGACGGCTTCGCGCCGCTGTGGAACTTGCACGGGGTGTCGAGAGTTTGCTCGTAGGAGAAGGCGGGCTGCCAAGCCGGCCTGCCGCCCTTGGGCTTCTTGGGCGTCGGTCGCCCTTCAGGCGGCGCGTCTTCAACTGTGGCCACCTGCCGACTGGCGGGAGGCGGCGCGGGGCCCTTGCTCTTGTGGTCGTTCCAGTGTGGGCGTCGGCCGGAATCCCCAGCCGGCGTCTTGGGCGCTGGGTTAAGTACTTTCCCGGACGCGTCTACCCGAAGCTCGGTCTTCATCGAGGAGTCGGTGGTGGCGTACTTGTCCGCTATGTCCAGAAGCTCGTCGAGGGTAGTCAGCTCGTCGCAGAGAAGCTTGTGCTTGAGGAGGGTGCCTTCTCGGCACCTGGGAGTGAAGTATTCTATGGCTTGCACCTCGTGCATCCCTTCGCAAGAGTTGCGGAGCTCGGCCCAACGCGTGAGGTAGTCGCGAGTGGACTCGGCGGGGCCTTGTACACACAAGGAGAGCTGTCTGGGCTTGGGAGCCCGCTTGTAGGTGCTGGTGAAGTTGCGGGTGAAAGGCTTCTGTGAAGTCTAGCCAGCTGTTGATGCTGACGGCTTGAGGCTGTTGAGCCAGGTCCGCGCCGTGCCTTGTAGCATGAGGGGCACGTACTTCACGGCAACGCGTCGGTTGCCGTTGGCTATGCTAACCGCCATGGAGTAGTCGATCAACCAGTCTTCCGGCTTCACAGAGCCGTTGTACTTGGGCGTGTCTCTTGGGAGCGAGAACCCTTTGGGGAAGGGCTCGTCGCGGATGCGGGGGCCGAAACAAGGCGGGCCGACATCGTCTTCTTCTTCCAACGCCAGGGATCGTGTCAGGCGGTCGATCCGATGGCGGGCGTCGTTCTCGCCGACTCCTTCACGGCGGCCTAGCCGGCCGCTGAGAGTCGGGTGCACCACTGGCGGCGGGGCGGGATATCTCTCTCCACGGGGTGGAGGCGGAGGCGGGTTGCCCCACCATTCCGTGGCTCGGGGATGGCCGTCCGCGTCTCGCTCGATGGAGATTCGGGTCCGGCTGCGGCTGGCGGCTGGCAGCCGGCTCTTTCTCGCGCCGCGCGCGGGTGTTGCTCGTAGTCGGTGTCCGAGACGTCGCACCGTGATCTCGGCGCGGGGGAGGGCTTTCCGCGCGGGCGTCGGCTTCGTGCCGCTGCGCGGCTGCATCGATCAGCTGTTGGATGCACCGGGTCATGTGGGGGAGGTCTTCGGCCTCCAACCCGTCCAACTCGTCTACGGCCGCCTGGGCGGCACGCAAGTTCTCGAGCGGAGTGGCATAGACCGGGCGGTCGACTCCCAGCGTGTCGGCGATGACGGCGCCGCATTGCTTGACAAGGCCGGCCTGGCTTGGCCCGCCCGGGGCCGGCGTGACGAAGGCGGCGCGGTCGGCTTCGCGCTGGTAGGCCTCAGTGAGGCGTCTTACGGAAGCCAGCCTCCGGCCCTCTACGAGGAGGGCGAGGCGGCGTGCCTCCAGTGCTTCGTCATTGGCATTAGCCGGGAGGGGGGTGAACAAGTCGTGGGCCGCCGCGTGCCTGGCGTCGTGGGCGCTCTCGTCGGCCGGGCCGCCGCGTGCGGGGCGTCGTGGGCGCTCTCGTCGGCCGGGCCGCCGTGGCCGACAACCATCACTTCGGTGGTGGCAGCGTCGCAGCCACCGGCTCGGGGAAGCGGGTCGTTGTAGATCGTGACGTTGGTGGGGAAGGTGTCGAATGAGGCCGTGTCGGAGTCGACAGGCATCGGGTCGGTGGAGCCAACCGACTCCAGGTCCTCAGCGGGCTCGCTGGAGACATGGAGCTGGCCGAGAAGGTTGGCGAGGTGGTCGGTGCCCGCATCGGAGGCGAGCTCGTCGGAGATGAGGGTTTCGTCGAGGAGATCGGCGAGGCTGCTCGCTGCGCAGGCGTTGGTGACGCCTTGCAGCGCGTCGTGGCAAGCGCCATCGGGCGTGCCGGGCTGGCTACGCTCGCGGGGAAGGAAGAAGGTTCCCGTCCAGAACAGGTCTCCGGACGACAGTGCACCTGGCCCCACGGTGGGCGCCAAATGTCGGGTGGTAGGTGCGACATATGCCAACGGGTGGCTTATCATTGTGGGAGCCAGTAAGACATCGCCGGTGCCTGGAAACGGGATAAGGCGAAGACATGCACGCCGGCGGATCTTACCCAGCTTCGGGGCTCTCCATGGAGATAACACCCCTACTGCTGCTCTGCGGGGTCTCCGCATGATCACTAGATGAACAAGTAGCTACACAATGCTCCTTGAGCTGTTTGGTGGGAGGAGGAAGAAGGGCACGACTAGCCTGCTTCTTCTCCTTGTGTGGTGTCTAGGATTAGTAGGGGGTCGAATCCTTTGCATGGGTGCCCCGGGGGGTTTATATAGGCCTACTCCCCGGGGGTACAATGGTAATTCGACTGGGCGCGGGGCCCAGCCGTCTGTGACTGCGCTCGCCGGCTTCTGCGCCGGCTGCTAGGGCCCGCCGACTGGTGGGTCCCGCCGGCTGCCGGCCCCTTGGTCGACAGGCAGGCCCCACTGTCCAGGGCCTGGTCGGCGGCTGGTTACTGTGGCTCCATCTTGGTGACGTGGGCTTCGTCGTGGTAGGCGCGGCTACAGTGTCGCCGCCCGTCGGGCGATCGTTGTAGCCTCACCGCGTCTTGTCTCCTTAATGGGGCGTCTCCTTCGAGGGAGGTGGCAAGCCGGCTGCGGGGAGCCGGCTCTGTCTTGGGCCGACTGGTTGGAGGCGTGGCCGCCTTTGGGCGTCTCTCTGCCCGAAGGGGTCCACCATCTGTGGGCCACGCTGGCGGCCTGTCGTGGGTGACATCAGGGTCAACGTGGCAACAGTGCCGCGCCGGACGGGTCATGGCTACTCCGTACGGCGCACTGTGCCAGACGTGCTCCGGGATTTGGGGGGTGGCAGGCTTTACTGTAGCCATGCCCCGTCGCACCGCTGTTAGGTGGGTGCAAACTTTGAGGGTACGGTCTCGACCGCTTTATGGGAGCCGGCTTCTTGGAGTCGGCCTTCTCATGGCCGGCTTCTCGAAGTCGGCCCTCCCGTGGCGTTCTTCATGAGGGCTAAAGTCGGGCCGCCTTCCGAAAGCCGGCCTGGATGGCAGCCAGCAAGGGGAAGGCGGCTCCATGTCTTGGATTCTTGAGAGCCGGACGGGCTCGTAATTTTTTCAGAAGGGCCAGGGGAAGCCGGCTAGGCTACCCATGGCTATTTACTCCGACAGGCCATCAAGTTTGAATGCTCATATGATGTAGATAAAAACATGTATATTTCTGTCGAGTCTCCACCATATATGAGAGGACGAAGACTCCCGATTGTTGTCGTGGGGGTAGCTTCTCCTTCGTTCCCGTGTGCTAGACAATTTGGTGTAATGCACTTGGGAACGAAAGGAGGAGCTACCATCACCGGCGGTCGCAATGTCAGAGATGAATAATAATGATCTAATTTAGGTTTTTTAGTACATATATTTAGTTGTAAGTTTAATATTTGAATTATGAACATAGGAAATGTCGTACTCGGAGGACGAAAGTCTCCCGGGGGAGTGCGACTGGTGCCATGACGACCGAGGTCTGTGCGACAGACCTCACCTAGACGAAGATCGACGCTTCAGCATTAAGCTGGAGGAGACCTTCGATGTTGAAATGGTATGCAACGACGACGAGTGTTTTTTTCGTAATTAAGCATGACTTCAACTATTTAAACGTGTAATTTTCATCTTTTACAATTCGACTAGCTTATCCCATGCCATGCAAGACGCTATGTTTTGGAGAGGATGAGTTTTGAAGACCATGAAAGTTTCGAAACAAAGAAAATTCGCCTATGGACCCATCATGGTGTGGATTTTGAAGTAAAACTGTACAATTCTGAGAGCGTGACCCATTTTGGTTGCAAAAAATGGGAAGCACTTTGCAAGATGTATGGTTTTCATGAGGATATGCCTGTCACCATGGATCTTGGTGATCCTGAAATCGAACAAGACAATATGGACATTTGGGTCCTTATTGATACGCCTCCAATTCTACCGCTATGTGAGTTTCTCAAACATAGTTATTAGCTAATTTATATTGTTCATTTCAAAATAGTTGACAGCTTATTTCCATTGACAGCTTATTTTCATTCTTCAAAGAATGTGCGGAAGATGGTAGACAGAACCTACTACACCGAAGGCTCCGAATTAACTTATCAGCAGAAAAATCATCTGATCGCATTTTGTACCGGTCTTGAGAATTACAATATCTACTATCAAACTCCTCAACATTATGGTCAATACATGCCATTATGCACGTGTTGAACTACGGTAACTACTATGGAGATACCCTGGTAAGATTTTTTACTATTATGACATCCGTGCATCTTTTGCATACTTCTAAAACTTGTACATCATTTGCTAACTATGAAGTTATTACTATGTTTTTCAACAGATAATCCCAGAGGATTGTGTGCCTCATTTGATGTATCAGAAAGGTAGCCTTAATGTTTTGAATATACAGCCAGGTCATCCTACGAATCTCAACTGCCCATACCGGATTTCTAAAAGAAGTGGAGACATGCTAATCAAAGAATGGAAAAAATGTATGGACAGTCATAAGGAGGTTCTTGGAAGCAAAAGGAAGCGAAGCGCAAGAATTGGAGACCATATGATCTCCATTCTCCATAATGGAGAGTCATGGTCTATATTGTTTTATGCTATTTTACCTTAAAGAGGGTATTTAGGTCCTATCTAATACTGATGATCATGTGCCTAGAACAATTAAGTAGGGTTGGTTCGATGACTATGAGGATGATGATCGTATGACTTGTTATATTAATAACGAGTAGAAGTTGTATGATGATGATTAGTAGGACTTATTATTATGATGATGCATGATGCGGGCATGAAGAGTTATTATATATCAGTGGGTGAAAT
>NC_053022.1:565916623-565941088 GCF_003073215.2 Triticum urartu | reverse complement strand
TTGCTCCTCTCCACTCCGCCACTCATCGCCGGATGTGGGACTTTGCGGGGCGCAGAGACCGCATGCGGCTTCAGGAGGAGGATTTGGCGCCCGAAGGGCTGCGGACGGTGCTTTGGGTCTTGAATGGTGATCCTTCCCCAGGCAGCCTACGGAGCGGTGGCGTACTTCTGTACCTTTGTTCTGGCAGGGATGATTTCATGAAGCAGATGCCCAGCTTCGATGAGTGGGGGCTGCGCCCGGCTGGCCTCACGGGGCCGCGCGAGAACCCAGTTGTCATGGTTGTTCCCCCTGCCACCCACAGCGGTCCCTCCTCAGGCGACAGAGCGGGGAGAGAGCCGACGGGGGCTGAAGTGGCTGATGTCGAGGTGGTGGCGCCACGTGAAGCCTCGGAGGCGACGTCTACCGAGGCCCGCCCTGGGGCAGTGGTTGATGCAGGGTTTTGGCCTTCGGCTCCTGAGGCCGGGGCTCCCGAGCCCCCAGCCGTTCTTCGTGAGGCGACGCCCGACGGTGCCCCCAAAGCTGACTCCTCCGGCACCGACAATCCCGAGGCTTCTTCTGCGCCCCAGGCCGACCCCCGCCCCAGGCGCTTGGGTCAGTTTCGTGTAGACTTCGTGGCCCTTCGCAAGAGGAAGGAGGCCTCAGGCGGCAGCGACCGCCCTTGCCGCTTGTTGAAGCGCAGGAAGTACTTTGCCATGGACGAGTAAGCCTTCTTCTTTCCCTGCTCATTTGCTCTGTTATCCTTGTGGCTGATTGTGGCCCTTCAGGTCCCACCTTGCTGAGTCTGCCGAGTCAACCCAAGAGTCGGCCCCGCAGCTTTGCCCCCTTTGCCGGCTCCGGGTCCGCCGAGCTCGGGTGGCGCCCTCGCCGCTGGACCGGTTGGTGGGGTGATCTTCTCCATAGGGCGCCTCGAGCTTGCTCGCCCGATGCCCTTTCTTCGCGAGTCTTCTTGGGGCGCGTCAGGCTTGCCCCGCGCCCCTTCTCTGGTCATAGAAGGCGAATGGCTGAGGTCTGTCCTTGGCTCCTCCTTCGTGGGTGGATCGACGTCGGGCCAGACTCTCAGGGCGGTCCATCCGGTGACAGCTGGGGCGGCAGCCCCCTGCCCTACGCCTGAAGGGGGCTTACCGCCTCAGGGCCCTCTACATGCTCCAGCGGAAGAGGGTGATGTGGAAGATGTGCTCAGGCGCGCTCGGGAGCATCGTGCCCTTCGTGAAGAGTTCCTCCAGGGGCGGCGGACATGGTGAACCGGGTCGGAGCAGAGCTTGCCGCCGAGGATGCGTGCCTCGAGGCTGAAGGCCTGCGCCTTGCTGAGGAGAGGCGCAAGCTGAAGTTCGCCATTGCCCTCGCGTGTCATCAACGTGACCTTGACAACGCGAAGGCCGAAGCATCACTGACGACTTCGCGGGAGGCCTGCTCCCGGGCCGTCGAGGAGGCTCGGGAGGCAGACCGACGACGCGAGGATGTGGAGGAGCGCGTATGGGAGCTCCAAGCCCGGAGCGACTCATGGAGCAGCAAATAGAGCTACGCCACGCGGCCCTTGGGTCGATGCAGGAGGCCGCCGTCGACCGGGCGGAGCTCTAGAGGCGCGAGGCGGCGCTGACGCTCGAAGCCGCCTAGCGCAGTCCTTGAGCTGGAGCGGTTGGAGATGAGGGAGCGCCTGGCAGCCCAGGCGGAGGACGACATTGCGGCGCGCGAAGCCTGGGTCCAGGAAGAGGTCGACCGCCGTGTGGCGGGAGCTCGCTCAGTCCTCGAGCGCAAACATGACGCGAGGTTGATGTTGATCGGGTTCGAGGCTGAGGGCAGGACAGCGGCCATCAAGGCCAAGTTGGTTGAAGAGACGCGACGTGCGGATTCCTCCGCAGCCGCCCTTGGTGCGGCGCGGGCGGAGCTGTCCTCTTCCCAGGCAGAGGTGCTTCTTCTTCAACAGAGGGTCGATGACGCCGAGGCCGTCGCGTAGCGGAGTGAGGACGAGCTCCGTCGGCGGCGGGTTCTGGAGCACGTGCACGCCCCCATGCTTCAAATGCTCCAAGAGAGGGCCAACACAGCTTTGGGCTACATCTGCGAGGCTGCCGCTAGGGAGTCGCATGAGGTCAACTACGCCGGCAACCTCCAATTTTTCACCGATGTGGTGACGCTTCTGAAGAACCAGTCTGAGAGGTCCCATTGGCTTGTCAAAGAGACGAGCCGAGCCTTGCTTGGGCGTGCCTTCTCCCGCATCTTCAGCCATCTGCAGGACAGGGACCCCCACTTCGACTTCGACGCTACCATCGCACCCGTGCCCATTGCCGTCCAAGGCGACCTGGCGCAGTGGGTGGAGGACAACGTGGACGCCCTCGTCAGGGCCTTTGCATCCGATGATGATGGCATGGTTGTGGGCGCCAATGAAGGCGATGTTGTGGACGAGCCTGGCGCTGATGGAGATGCCGCCGGCGGCAGCGGGAATGCTGACGGCGCCAGTGATGCCTCTGAGGACGCCCAAGACGCGGTGAGTGATATGTCCGACTGACCGCGCATTACTGCCGCTTAACTTGCACAAAGAAAGTTCGGGCTTGGCCCCGAAGGATGTAAGAGCATTTTGGGAGGGGAAGCCCCTCATGTAAAGGTTTGCACTTAGTACTCTGGTAAGCGTGATGTTGTGTGTGAACGTAGCTGTCGGTCCGGTGATGGGTCAGCTGACTTGTGTACCTTCTGACCCCGATGAGTCCCGAGCGGGCCTGCGGGGGCCGCTGCTCCTCGGTGTCTTTTGATTAACTTGTGGATCCTGTGATGAGGACCTCCGGAGAGGGTGCGGAGACAGTGGTCCTGGTTGTGAATGTTCCTGGCCCGGCCCGGCTCGCGAGGGGCTCGCAAGGGGGGCAGCCGATGTTAACCCTGGACGCAAAGCCAAAACCAGAACGCGAGAGATTGCTCGAACGAGACTAAACACCCCCTCCCCGAATGCACGCAAGCTTCGAACTCAAATCCAACTTAAATCCAACCAAAGAAACTTGCCGACAAGGAAGAAGCAAAAAGGCAAGAAGGCAGAAGAAAAGCAAAAAAGCCACGCCCGGCACCTAGTCTAGTCTTCGACGTCTTCTCACCAGCGCAGAGCTAAGTGCTGCCACTGGGCGTGGGCGGGAGCCCCAGGGCCTGAGGCCGGCGCTCCTGGGACTCCGGGGCGTGTACAGCCCCACTCATTATTACGTGAGAGTGTCACGGCGCGGCGAACTTCACAGGCACTGGGCCTTCTTCACAGGTACCGGCGTTGCTTCATATCGCCAGACGAGGGCCCCGCCTTGCGCCTCACTCTGCCACCATTGACGGCGACCGGAAACCAAGGACAGCGCCAATGGGGTAGAGCGGTCGCCAGCGGTTCCCCTGACGAACACGGGTCCTCCGCCAGGGGCAGGCCATGGGGCACCTCCCCGGCGGAGGGCCTACCTCCTGAGAACACCTTGGCCCGAGGGTGAGTCCAGATCTCGGCCCCTTTCCTGCAGCCCCCTGCACCGTCCTCCTGAGGGATAAGAGGTTGCAGCGTTGGGGCAGCCATCCGCTGCGGCGACCTGTACCTCCTGCGACCCATGGTTAGCGTAAGCTTGATCCTGAGGGATGAGTGGTACCGATAGTTGCTGCTGTCGGCGCGATTGTCGATGCTCTCTTGGAGTTCCTGAAAGAGCTTGGCTTCCAGCGCCTCCTCGTCCCAGCCGGGCCCGAGGAACGATCCGTGACCTCCTTCCAGCTCGTGCCCTTGATCCACCATGCGGGGTACATAGGCCTCCGGGGCGACCACCTCATGGACCTCGCTGTAGCGCCCCGTATGCCACGCAGTCTGGCTTGGGGCGTCGCCTTGTATGTGATGACGCGGTGGTCCGCCGAGGCCAAAGGCCGCGGCGCGCATCCCTTTGCCGGCCTGGGGAGGGGCCGGCGCGATCAGCCGCCCGGTGCTGGCGGTGGTGTTGGCGCTGGACCGGCCCTGGGGCCCGCCTGAAATCGCGTGGGCGCGCAGAATGCCGTCGTGCGACCTGTCCTGGATCTGGGGCGGCAGCTGGATGCAGAAAGGGGGCGCTCATGAGGCGGCGGCGTCCAGGAGCTCGGCCACTCGCTCCACCAACACGTCGTGGCCGCCTTCCAGCAAGCGGCACCGTAGTAGCTCTCGGGCCACCATGAGCGCGGCCCTAGAGTTCGCCTGCTCCCGTCGGGTGTATGGCGTCGTGGCAGCGGCGTGGTTCGAGGCCCTTGCTGCGGCCTGCACCTGCCGTGGCATGAGGGCAGGCGGCGTCTGGCCGCGTCGCTCACGTCCCGCAGCGCCCTGCGGAGCGCGAGCTGCCTGAGGTGCAAGGTTGAGGTCTCCCTGAGATGATGGCACGGCGTGAGCGGGCCACGCCACCCAGCGGTCAGCGTTGGCATCCGGGTTGCCTGACATCTGGGTGGTGAAGCGGCGGAACGCGACACGGAGGAAGAAGGACTCCGGCGCACCCCTACCTGCGCGCGCCCAAATGGTCGGATTTCGGGTTCCGGCAGACCCTTGAGGTTCGAACACTAGGGTGCGTGCAGAGATCTCTCCCTTACCGATCTACGTCCGATCCTCTCGTGCAAACTAAGATGAAAATGATGAACAACACAAGAGACACGAGGTTTATACTGGTTCGGGCCACCGTTGTGGTGTAATACCCTACTCCACTGTGTGGTGTGGTGGATTGCCTCAGGGGCTGATGATGAACAGTACAAGGGAAGAACAGCCTCACGAGAGGTGTTCTTGAGCTGGTGCGATGAACTGCTAGGGTGAGTTCAGTCGCCTCTCTCTCTCTCTCTGCTAGGGTTCTACCAGATTTCTAGATGTCTGTCTGCCCCGTCCCCTCTCTTCTCGGTCTCTAGATGTCTCTACTCTGTGGTGGCTAGCTCTATTTATAGAGACCCTGGGCCTCTCCCCGAATAATTGAGCGGGAAGGGCGCCAACAATTGGCCATTTTGAAGGGGAACATGTAGTACAAGTTATCCTGACCAAAGGTGGTCTTCGGCTGCAAAAAGCACTGGTGATGAGGCCGTCCTGGGCTCCACGGTGACCACCGTCCTGCCGCTCTGCTCGTCTTGGTCTCGTTGCACCGGAATGGCAACCTTTGCCTGATGCCTTGGCCTGTGCTTGCCCCCTTTGCACCAAAGGGGAAACAAGGACCCTGCGCGGGTTGGCGCCCGCCTGGCGCCCACCTGGCCTTGATCGTCATGGGATCCTCGTGAGGTACCCTTGCATTGATCTCTCCGCCTCCTCGCGAGCCTGCCTGATGAGGTTGCCTCTGAGGAAGCTTCATGTTGTCCGCTCTGCGAGGCTTGGCCCCTCGCGAGGGTCTTGAGCTTGCGTTGATGAAGATGGGCCGCGCTGGGCCCCCACCTGAGCCACGCCGCAGGCCGCAGGCAGGCAAGTCTGGGGACCCCCGTTCCCAGAACACCGACACCATCTTCGCCCACTGTATCTTGACACGGGCGAAGGCCATCCGCACACCTTCGATGCAGACCGATCGCTTGATAACGTCAAGCCGGGGGCAGGCATTGACCAGCCGCTTCACGAGCCCGAAGTAGCTGCTGGGTATGACTTCGGCATGCCATAGCCGGATTATTAAATCCTTCATGGCTAATTCAGCCACCCTATGTAGTTCCACCAGTTGTTTTAGCTGATCGCTAAAGGGCACCGGATGTTCAGGCGCATGGTATTGCGACCAGAACAGCTTCTCCGTTGAGATCCCCTCTTCGGCTCAAAAGAACTCCACAGCGTCGACAACGCTGCGCGGCAGTGTTGGGGATCATAGCAGAATTTAAAATTTTCTACGCATCACCAAGATCAATCTATGGAGTCAATCTAGCAATGAGGAGAGGAGTGCATCTACATACCCTTGTAGATCACGAGCGGAAGCGTTCAGAGAACTGGGGATGATGGAGTCGTACTCGCCGTGATCCAAATCACCGATGACCAAGTGCCGAACGGACGGCACCTCCGCGTTCAACACACGTACGGAGCAGATGACGTCTCCTCCTTCTTGATCCAGCAAGGGGGAAAGGAGAGGTTGATGAAGATCCAGCAGCACGACGGCTGGTTGGTGGATGCAGCAATTCGCAGCAGGGCTTCGCCGAGCTTCTGCGAGAGGGAGAGGTTAGCAGGGGAGAGGGAGCGCCAGACTTCAGGTGTGGCTTTGCCCTCCCTCCCCCCCTTTATATAGGCCCCCTGGGGGAGCCGGCCCTGGAGATGGATCTCCCAATGGGGGGCGCAAGGGGGTGCCCCGCCAAGCAAGTGGAGGCGCCCCCCACCCTGGTTTCCAACCCTAGGCGCAGGGGGGCCCGGGGGGGGGCACCAGCCCACTATGGGCTGGTTCCCCTCCCCACCTTCAGCCCATGGGCCCTTCGGGATGGTGGCCCCACCCGGTGGACCCCCCGGACCCATCGTGTCCCGGTAACAATACCGGTGACCCCGATCTTTCCCGATGGCGAAACTACACTTCCTATATAATTTCTTCACCTCCGGACCATTCCGGAACTCCTCGTGACGTCCAGGATCTCATCCGGGACTCCGAACAAACTTCGGATTACTGCATACTCATATCTCTACAACCCTAGCGTCACCGAACCTTAAGTGTGTAGACCCTACGGGGTTCGGGAGACACGTAGACATGACCGAGACGGCTCTCCGACCAATAACCAACAGCGGGATCTGGATACCCATGTTGGCTCCCACATGCTCCTCGATGATCTCATCGGATGAACCACGATGTCGAGGATTCAAGCAACCCCGTATACAATTCCCTTTGTCAATCGGTACGTTACTTGCCCGAGACTCGATCGTCGGTATCCCAACACCATGTTCAGTCTCGTTATCGGCAAGTCACTTTACTCGTACCGTAATGCATGATCCCGTGATCAACCACTTGATCACTTTGAGCTCATTATGATGATGCATTACCGAGTGGGCCCAGAGATACCTCTCCATCATACGGAGTGACAAATCCCAGTCTCGATTCGTGCCAACCCAACAGACACTTTCGGAGACACCTGTAATGTACCTTTATAGTCACCCAGTTACGTTGTGACGTTTGGCACACCCAAAGCACTCCTACGGTATCCGGGAGTTGCACAATCTCATGGTATAAGGAAATGATACTTGACATTCAGAAAAGCTACAGCAAACGAACTACACGATCTTTGAGCTAAGCTTAGGATTGGGTCTTGTCCATCACATCATTCTCCTAATGATGTGATCCCGTTATCAATGACATCCCCATGTCTATAGCCAGGAAACCATGACTATCTGTTGATCAACGAGCTAGTCAACTAGAGACTCACTATGGACGCATTGTGGTCTATGTATTCACACATGTATTACGATTTTCGGATAATAGAATTATAGCATGAATAATAGACAATTATTATGAACAAGGAAATATAATAATCATTTTATTATTGCCTCTAGGGCATATTTCCAACAGTCTCCCACTTGCACTAGAGTCAATCATCTAGTTACATTGTGATGAATCGAACACCCATGGAATTCTGGTGTTGATCATGTTTTGCTCTAGGGAGAGGTTTAGTCAACGGATCTGCCACATTCAGGTCCGTATGTACTTTACAAATCTCTATGTCTCCATTTTGAACACTTTCACGAATGGAGTTGAAGCGACGCTTGATATGCCTGGTCTTCCTGTGAAACCTGGGCTCCTTGGCAAGGGCAATAGCTCCAGTGTTGTCACAGAAGAGAGTCATCGGGCCCGACGCATTGGGTATGACTCCTAGGTCGGTAATGAACTCCTTCACCCAGATTGCTTCTTGTGCTGCCTCCGAGGCTGCCATGTACTCCGCTTCACATGTAGATCCCGCCACAACGCTTTGCTTGCAACTGCACCAGCTTACTGCCCCACCATTCAAAATATACACGTATCCGGTTTGTGACTTAGAGTCATCCAGATCTGTGTCGAAGCTAGCATCGACGTAACCCTTTACGACGAGCTCTTCGTCACCTCCATAAACGAGAAACATTTCCTTAGTCCTTTTCAGGTACTTCAGGATATTCTTGACCGCTGTCCAGTGTTCCATGCCGGGATTACTTTGGTACCTTCCTACCAAACTTACGGCAAGGTTTACATCAGGTCTGGTACACAGCATAGCATACATGATAGACCCTATGGCCGAGGCATAGGGGACGACACTCATCTTTTCTCTATCTTCTGCCGTGGTCGGGCATTGAGCCGTGCTCAATCTCGTACCTTGCAATACAGGCAAGAACCCCTTCTTTGACTGATCCATTTTGAACTTCTTCAATATCTTGTCAAGGTACGTACTCTGTGAAAGACCAATGAGGCGTCTCGATCTATCTCTATAGATCTTGATGCCTAATATATAAGCAGCTTCTCCAAGGTCCTTCATTGAAAAACACTTGTTCAAGTAGGCCTTTATGCTTTCCAAGAATTCTATATCATTTCCCATCAACAGTATGTCATCCACATACAATATGAGAAATGCTACAGAGCTCCCACTCACTTTCTTGTAAATGCAGGCTTCTCCATAAGTCTGCATAAACCCAAACTGCTTTGATCATCTCATCAAAACGAATGTTCCAACTCCGAGATGCTTGCACCAGCCCATAAATCGAGCGTTGGAGCTTGCACACCTTGTCAGCATTCTTAGGATCGACAAAACCTTCCGGCTGCATCATATACAATTCTTCCTTAAGGAAACCATTGCTATCTCATCAGAACACCTAAGACATGCTTCTTAAGTGAGCATCCATCAATTTTCTATCTCTCATAATCCCACTATATTCTGACCACTCCGTAGCAGCACTGCTCATCCGACTCTCCGAGCGGAAGCACGTGACTCTATCCGACCTCTCGCCTACAGCGTGAAGAACAGTCTCATCGCTCAACAACACCCACATTGAACTGATGATCGTGTAAGCCGTCCTCTAGCAGCCCACCAGACCCTGGAGGCCTTGCGTAATAGATGTCACATTATGCGCGATCCGCGTCTGTCTCTGGCTTAAACGATGCGGGATTTATTCTGTGCTATGGGCTCGTCCGTTCCCTCTCGGGCAAGTGTTCAGTTCAAGTCCTAACTCCTCAGTTTCGATGACATGATGGAATCCCCTATTCCGGATTTCATGCTTCATTGACCAGTTTTATCGACGAAATCCGGGACACCACGCACTCGCTTCTTCATAGTTCGCTCCATGTTCACCCGGTTGCTCTAAACCAACAATGAATAATCCAAGACAGAGGTATGCACGTACAACTCATGGTGCTCCGCATCGTGTCCTGTAACCCATACCTTGGACAGAACTAGTTTTCTTTTCTCTTCCGCCTCCCTCCTCATCCTGTTTCTGGGGACGGAGGGCTGGATTATGGCAGGGCAGGCAGCAAGCTAGCAACTCTGGATCATGAAGTTGATCCGCCAACAAGGACGGCATGGATCATCATCATTACTTCCTCTCTAGTTCGGTGCAGGCACCTCAGGAAGAGATTTTCCTGAGTTCCAGGCACTTTCCGCGCTTCGTAAAGAAGGCACTACTTCATCATATATCTAACTTTCCTCGCATGCCGCCCATCGGAGGCCACATGCTACCTTCCGTTTCAAGAGTGATGTCGCTGCGCATTGAGTCTCCTAGACAAAGGCATCCCATTCTTGAGGCAACAAGAATACTGCCTTCAGGATCTGAGGTGAGAGTATACCCAGATAGTTTCTTTAGGGTATCCTATGAAGACGCATTTTTCCGACATGGGTTCGAGCTTTTCAGGTTGAAGTTTCTTGACATAAGCATCGCATCCCCAAACTTTTAGAAACGACAGCTTAGGTTTCTTCCCAAACCATAATTCATACGGTGTCGTCTCAACGGATTTCGACGGAGCCCTATTTAAAGTGAATGCGGCAATCTCTAAAGCATAGCCCCAAAATGATAGCGGTAAATCGGTAAGAGACATCATAGATCGCACCATATCTAATAGAGTGCGATTACGACGTTCGGACACACCATTACGCTGAGGTGTTCCAGGCGGCGTGAGTTGTGAAACTATTCCACATTTTCTTAAGTGTGTGCCAAATTCGTGACTCAAGTATTCTCCCCACGATCTGATCGCAAGAACTTGATTTTCCTGTCACGTTGATTCTCAACCTCACTCTGAAATTCCTTGAACTTTTCAAAGGTCTCAGATTGTGTTTCATTAAGTAGACATACCCATATCTACTCAAGTCATCAGTGAGGGTGAGAACATAACGATAGCCACCGCGAGCCTCAACACTCATTGGACCGCACACATCAGTATGTATGATTTCCAATAAGTTGGTTGCTCGCTCCATTGTTCCTGAGAACGGAGTCTTGGTCATTTTACCCATGAGGCATGGTTCGCACGTGTCAAATGATTCATAATCAAGAGACTCTAAAAGTCCATCTGCATGGAGCTTCTTCATGCGTTTGACACCTATGTGACCAAGGCGGCAGTGCCACAAGTATGTGGGACTATCATTATCAACCTTACATCTTTTGGTACTCACACTATGAATATGTGTAGCATTACGCTCGAGATTCATTAAGAATAAACCATTCACCATAGGAGCATGACCATAAAACATATCTCTCATATAAATAGAACAACCATTATTCTCGGATTTAAATGAGTAGCCATCTCGAATTAAACGAGATCCGATACAATGTTCATGCTCAAAGCTGGCACTAAATAACAATTATTAAGGTTTAAAACTAATCCTGAAGGTATATAAATGTAGAGGTAGCGTGCCGACGGCGATCACATTGACCTTGGAACCATTCCCGACGCGCATCGTCACCTCGTCCTTTGCCAGTCTCCGCTTATTCCGCAGCCCCTGCTTTGAGTTACAAATGTGAGCAACTGCACCGGTATCAAATACCCAGGAGCTACTACGGGTACTAGTAAGGTACACATCAATTACATGTATATCATATATACCTTTTGTTTTGCCGGCCTTCTTGTCCGCTAAGTATTTGGGGCAGTTCCGCTTCCAGTGACCACTTCCCTTGCAATAAAAGCACTCAGTCTCGGGCTTGGGTCCATTCTTTGGCTTCTTCCCGGCAGCTTGCTTGCCGGGCGCGGCAACTCCTTGCCGTCCTTCTTGAAGTTCTTTTTACCCTTGCCTTTCTTGAACTTAGTGGTTTTATTCACCATCAACACTTGATGTTCCTTTTGACTTCTACCTCTGCTGATTTCAGCATTGCAAATACTCAGGAATGGTCTTTTCCATCCCCTGCATATTGAAGTTCATCACAAAGCTCTTGTAGCTTGGTGGAAGCGACTGAGGATTCTGTCAATGACCGCATCATCCGGAGATTAACTCCCAGCTGAGTCAAGCGGTTATGTAACCCAGACATAGTGAGTATGTGCTCACTGACAGAACTATTTTCCTCCATCTTACAGCTGAAGAACTTGTCGGAGACTTCATATCTCTCGACCCGGGCATGAGCTTGGAAAACCATTTTCAGCTCTTCGAACATCTCATATGCTCCGTGTCTCTCAAAACGCTTTTGGAGCCCCGGCTCTAAGCTGTAAAGCATGCCGCACTGAACGAGGGAGTAGTCATAGGTACGTGCCTGCCAAGCGTTCATAACGTCTTGTTCTGCAGGGAGAACAGGTGCGTCACACCTAGCGGTGCTTGTAGGACATAATCTTTCTTGGCAGCTATGAGGATGATCCTCAGGTTCCGGACCCAGTCCGTATAGTTGCTGCCATCGTCTTTCAGCTTGGTTTTCTCTAGGAACGCGTTGAAGTTGAGGACTAACGTTGGCCATTTGATCTACAAGACATATTGTAAAGATTTTAGACTAAGTTCATGATAATTAAGTTCATCTAATCAAATTATTCAATGAACTCCCACTTATAGACATCCCTCTAGTCATCTAAGTACATGATCCGAGTCAACTAGGCCGTGTCCGATCATCACGTGAGACGGACTAGTCAACATCGGTGAACATCTTCATGTTGATCGTATCTTCTATACGACTCATGCTCGACCTTTCGGTCTTCTGTGTTCCGAGGCCATGTCTGTACATGCTAGGCTCGTCAAGTTAACCCTAAGTGTTTTGCATGTGTAAAACTGTCTTACACCCGTTGTATGTGAACGTAAGGATCTATCACACCCGATCATCACGGCGTGCTTCGAAACGACGAACTTTAGCAACGGTGCACAGTTAGGGGGGAACACTTCTTGAAATTGTTATGAGGGATCATCTTATTTACTACCGTCGTTCTAAGTAAACAAGATGCAAAACATGATAAACATCACATGCAATCAAATAATACGTGACATGATATGGCCAATATCACATAGCTCCTTTGATCTCCATCTTGGGGCTCCATGATCATCTTGTCACCGGCATGACACCATGATCTCCATCATCGTGTCTCCATGAAGTTGCTCGCCAACCATTACTTCTACCACTATGGCTAACGCGTTTAGCAATAAAGTAAAGTAATTTACATGGCGTTTCTCAATGACACGCAGGTCATATAAAAAATAAAGACAATGCCTTGGCTCCTGCCGGTTGTCATACTCATCGACATGCAAGTCGTGATTCCTATTACAATAGCATGAACATCTCATACATCACATATATGTCATTCATCATTCATCACAACTTTGGCCATATCATATCACAAACCACTTGCTGCAAAAACAAGTTAGACGTCCTCTAATTGTTGTTGCAAGTTTTACGTGGCTGAATTAGGGCTCTAGCAAGAACGACTTCTTACCTACGTTAAAGCCACAACGTGATTTGTCAACTTCTATTTACCCTTCATAAGGACCCTGTTCATCGAATCCGCTCCAACTAAAGTGGGAGAGACAGACACCCGCCAGCCACCTTATGCAACTAGTGCATGTTAGTCGGTGGAACCGGACTCACGTAAGCATACGTGTAAGGTTGGTCCGGGCCGCTTCATCCCACAATACCGTTGAAGCAAGATAAGACTAGTAGCGGCAAGAAAGTTGACAAATCTACGCCCACAACAAATTGTGTTCTACTCGCGCAAGAAGAACTACGCATAGACCTACCTCTGATACCACTGTTGGGGAACGTTGCAGAAAACAAAAATTTTCCTACTCGTTTCACCAAGATCCATCTAGGAGTTCATCTAGCAACGAGTCATCGGATGCATCTACATACCTTTGTAGATCGCGCACGGAAGCGTTCAAAGAACGGTGATGATGTAGTCGAACACGACGTGATCAAAATCACTGATGACCAAGCGCCGAACGGACGGCACCTCCGCATTCAACACACGTACGGGACGAGAGACGTCTCCTCCTTCTTGATCCAGCAAGGGGGAACGAGAGGTTGATGAAGATCCAACAGCACGACGGCGTGGTGGTGGATGCAGGGCGTCACAGTAGCAGGGCTTCGCCTATACTACGAGAGAGAGACGTAACGGGGAGAGAGAGAGGCGCCAGGGGCTGGTGTATGAAGTCCCTCCTCTCCCCCACTATATATAGGGGTGCTTGGGGGGGCGCCGGCCCTAGTAGATGGAATCTACTAGGGGGGCGGCGGCCTAGGGTGGGGGGCTTGCCCCCCAAGCAAGGGGGCGCCCCCTTTAGGGTTTTCCCTCAACCCTAGCCGCATGGGCCCTAGGGAGGTGGCGCCCCAGCCCATTGCGGTTCCTCACTTCAGCATGGCTGTTGGAAATATGCCCTAGAGGCAATAATAAATTGGTTATTATTATATTTCCTTGTTCATGATAATCGTTTATTAATCCATGCTAGAATTGTATTGATAGGAAACTCAGATACATGTGTGGATACATAGACAACACCATGTCCCTAGTAAGCCTCTAGTTGACTAGCTCGTTGATCAATAGATGGTTATGGTTTCCTGACCATGGACATTGGATGTCGTTGATAACGGGATCACATCATTAGGAGAATGATGTGATGGACAAGACCCAATCCTAAGCCTAGCACAAGATCATGTAGTTCGTATGCTAAAGCTTTTCTAATGTCAAGTATCATTTCCTTAGACCATGAGATTGTGCAACTCCCGGATACCGTAGGAGTGCTTTGGGTGTGTGCCAAACGTCACAACGTAACTGGGTGGCTATAAAGGTACACTACAGGTATCTCCGAAAGTGTCTGTTGGGTTGGCACGAATCGAGAGATTTGTCTGGTGTGGGGGATAAAGGGGATATCCGGAATGTGTTGTTGGCACGAATCGAGACTGGGATTTGTCACTTCGTGTAAACGGAGAGGTATCTCTGGGCCCACTCGGTAGGACATCATCATAATGTGCACAATGTGATCAAGGAGTTGATCACGGGATGATGTGTTACGGAACGAGTAAAGAGACTTGCCGGTAACGAGATTGAACAAGGTATCGGGATACCGACGATCGAATCTCGGGCAAGTATCGTACCGATAGACAAAGGGAATTGTATACGGGATTGATTAAGTCCTTGACATCGTGGTTCATCCGATGAGATCATCGTGGAACATGTGGGAGCCAACATGGGTATCCAGATCCCGCTGTTGGTTATTGACCGGAGAACGTCTCGGTCATGTCTGCATGTCTCCCGAACCCGTAGGGTCTACACACTTAAGGTTCGATGACGCTAGGGTTATAAAGGAAGTTTGTATGTGGTTACCGAATGTTGTTCGGAGTCCCGGATGAGATCCCGGACGTCACGAGGAGTTCCGGAATGGTCCGGAGGTAAAGATTTATATATGGGAAGTCCTGTTTTGGTCACCGGAAGAGTTTCGGGGTTTATCGGTAACGTACCGGGACCACCGGGAGGGTCCCGGGGGTCCACCAAGTGGGGCCACCAGCCCCGGGGGGCCACATGGGCTGTAGGGAGTGTTCCTTGGCCTACATGGGCCAAGGGCACCAGCCCCACTAAGGCCCATGCGCCTAAGAGATGGAGAGGGGGCAAACCCTAATGGGATATGGGCCTTAGGGCCCATATTGGTGCGCCTCCCTCTCCCATCCCCTCTTGGCCGCCCCCTTGCTCCCCATCTAGGGCTGCCGCCCCCCCTAGGGGTGGGAACCCTAGAGGGGGCGCAGCCCCTCCCCTTCCCTATATATATTGAGGCTAGGGCTGCCCATAACACACGTGGATTCGATCTCTCGTTGGTGCAGCCCTGCATCTCTCTCTCCCTCTCTCTTCTGTGGTGCTTGGCGAAGCCTTGCCAGGCTTGCCTGGGGGGATAAGGAAAAATCTTTGACGGATTAATGGCTCTCTTTACACACTCACACACCAATCTTATGGTAAAACATATTGGTCGGAGTGCCGTTGTGCTAACCTGCTTCGGATGTGAAGCTTCTCACCTCTCCCTCTCTCCTTGCTGGACTAGGATGGGAGACGTCCTGGGTCTAGAAATTTTCATTCAAGGGTCTGTACGTTTGTTGTATCGTGGCGTTGTGGCGGGAGTGATATTTTCGGTTTGGCACTTGCTATACGGATTGAGATTTGGATACGCGGTAACTCTCGGCAACATACGTTCGGCTGACCGCTTTCCGCTTAGCGATTTCCGGGTATGTGATTAATCTCTCCCTTTCATTGGCTCGTTGCTTATGTTGCTCTCATGGTAAGATCTTATATATGAGGGTGACCACGTCGGTTTGATTCTGGCTACGTTTTCCGCACAGGGGCCCACGGATATTTGGTGGCCTCCACCGGTGGATTAAGCCCGAAGACCCTTCTGGGCGGTAGGGTCCACCCAGGTTAGACTTCACCGGTGCCAAGGACTTTCGTGCCGAACGTTATCTTATATACTTTTTACCTCCGGACCATTTCCGGGAAACTGCCTCGTGACGATTTCCGGTTTAGTCTCATACCCGGGACTCTCCGAACACATTTCCGGTTAACGTGCATATACATATCATTTCACAACCAACAGCGTTACCTGACACCTTAGTGTGTATGACGCGCTACGAGTTCAGGAGCAGATCGCAGACAATGACACTGATGATGATTCTCACGGTCATACCACATTGCGGGATTTCTGGATGAACCCAGGTTGGATCCACAATGCTTCCAACGATGATTTCATCGATGTCGAGGATTCAAATAACACCTCCTTGTATAGCTCATTACCACACTTTGTCATTACGATACCATTTACTTGCCCGAGCTTCGTCGTCGTATCCCAAATACGCAGATCGTATTTCAATCTCGTTACACAGGAAAAAATGAAGTATCAACTCTAATACAGTAAGTAAGCTCATGAGATCCCGTGAAGGACAACGAATTTGAGTGCTTACTAACTGGTATGAGAGAGCTATTATGATGATGCTTACCGAGGGAGGTCAGCAGTGAATTATTCCTGGCGTCGTTATCGGAGAGAGATGAGATTAAAGTTGGACCGGATGTTGATAAACCTCAATCTAGTATCACTACGTTTCGGCGAGTGACCACGTAAGTCTAGCCTTTTAGTCACCAGTTACGCTTGTGAAAACATTTGGTATACCCCAGCACTTCTACGGTATCCGGGGGTTACGATCCTCAATGGTCTCAGGGAGATACTTGACTAGGGATCTGCACGAACTATTTATAGACGACTTGTGACTATAGTATTGATTGGGATCCTTGTACATCGTGGTTAATTAAAACAATATCATGGCATATGTAGTCATTCCAAAGGAATATAATGCATCATGTCCATAGTGCAGATCTGAGGTGGAGTGACTGGTATGTCAGGCCGAAGCTAGTCACTAGAGGCTGGTCTGCACGGACATGACTGTATGGGCTGAGGAGAGTCGTGTTATTCACCTTATGATCTGTGACGTACTTCAGGATACCCATTTCAGCCTGAATGCACTTCTATGCTAGGATATATTCTGCATTGGTGGTATGATTAGCCTACTGGGCATATTTTCACGATTTGGGCTTGCATCTCGTTGATTATGGCCTTGCGCTTCTCGTGTGCATCCCTCACACCAGCACGATCTACTTCTCCTCTCGTATCGCAGTCGTAGATTATTGGCTGTTTTACATAGCACTTGATCAGACGGTACGCCGAGAGATCTATTGTGTTCTTCCTCCTCTCTGGTGTGTAATGTAGTGCAGCACGGGATCGCCTACATTATAACATAGTGACTTTTTGTGTTATACCATACTCCTTCGCGTTTTATGGTTGATGACTCGTACAAGTCTGTATGAGTTCGCTCAGGTAGCTTGGATGTTATTTGTAGACAGAGCATAGGATTACGACTGGGGGACACAGAGAAGCCGATTTGGGGCGGCATCGGCAGGAGCCGCCAGTGCATGGGGGATTCCTGTGAGGTAGCGATGCACCTCTCATTGAGTAGGTACATGCGTGCAACGGCGGGACCAGCTCATGAAGCCAGGGCGCACCGCTGTGCTTCTCCTGCCACGGCGGCCGGTGAGAGACATTTGTCGCCGAGCTCGCTCAGTCCCTACTCGTTCAGCCGCGCGGGGCATACTCTCCGTTCATCATATGATGTCATGCACATCTCTTAGATTTATTGATATCTAGCGAGCTTTGCTCGATCTACGATTATGATCAATATTTTCTGCACCAATGGTGAGGAGGAGAGAGCGGAATCGTCTGATACAATATTCTAGTACAACTAATGCTCGGAGCTTTTATAGGGACACGGGATTAAACACACTTCACGGCCTCCATGACTGCCACACTGACGTGGCGGACTGTGCCAGCGCTTCTGGTGCCGGGGGCCGAACGCATTACACTACTGTCGCCACCACCACAATTTCATCTTTTTCAACGTTCGTTTAACTCCTCGGCCGGTGGCTCGCGGCGCGTTCCGCACTCGCCTGCCCGAGTTGTGCCAGACACCGCGATGGCACCACCAAGCCATTGCCATCCATCCGCTACAGCGAAACGCGTCTTATACAGGCATTCACACCTTTCCCGTCAACGCCGAAGCTCGCCGATGGCCACGCCCAAGAGCGTGCTCTGCACTGTGCTCGTCGCCTTCCTCTTGATCCTGTGCTCGTCTCCGTCGCCCACAGGCCGCGTGACCTCCGTCGCCTTCTCCCCCTCTCACTGACGCCGCTCGTCCCGCCGTGGACAGGTGTCCACCGGCGGAGCCCGAAGCCCCCTCGCCGCTCGCCTATAAATAAGGACCCCCAGTCCTCCTCGAGCCCCATCCAGCACTCCCACACACTCCACGACTGCGTAGGAAGCCGTAGCCCGGCCGGGCAGGCCTCGGGCCGCCGCCCCCGAGCTCGAGCTCGCCGCGATCCCCTCTGTCGCCGGGAGCTCTAGCCCCTCCCAGGCCAGGGCAACCCCTCCAGGGCTTCCGCCTCTCTCCGGTGAGGCCGTCTCGCCCGCTTGGAGCCCCTGGAGTGGCCTCCGTTCGCCGTCTTCCTCAACTCCGGCAACCTCCGCGTTCTGCCTCCGCTTGCGAGCTTGTTTCCGACGCCGTCCGACCACCCCTAGCCACGCTACGGGTACGGGCAGGTCGCCATCGTCCCTCTCCATCCCCCTCCCTCTCGTTTGGGCCAAGGAGCCCTCGAGCCCTCGATGCGCTCTCGGCGAGAGCTCCGGCGAAGCCGCGGCCTTCTTTGTTTCTTATGTCCTCTCCCTTCCGCTTGACCTGATGGCGCGAGGCCGGGCCGCCCACTACTATCCTGCACACGACGCCTGGCGAGTGCGAGCTGACTATCGCTGAGCAGAGTGTGTGGCCCGGCACCCCGAGGCTGCCTCAGGCGATCGGCCCTCGCATGAGCACGTCGTGCAGACCACATCACGCACCAGGCCGCCGTGTTCAGTGTGCCTCTTCTCATTCCAAAAGTCATTGCGCCTGATATGTGTCTGGACATGAATCAGCCTGCGAAGACACGCCGAGTTTGTCTTATTATGAGAGCAGCTCGTCGAGCGCCAATGAGCGCATACATTCCCACAGCAGATGGAGAAGTGAATGATTGCGATCGCTCGGGCAGAGGCGCCGTGTTCGGTCTGTAGAGATGAGACGAGGACGAGCCCGCGAGCGCTGCGAGCGCCGGCCGCGCCTCTAGGGCGAGCGGCATACGAGAGAGGTAGAGCCGGAGGAGTTGGCGAGGTGAGGTGCGGCTACCGAGGGCGGTCTGTGTGGAGAATGTTTTTGGGCCTGGAGTTTTAGAAGTTGTTCTTGGGTATGAGTTGCTTCTATTGGTTGGTATGGATATACTCTGTATGTCTATATGTGTCACGCGCCTGTGCGCTTATGATTCTCGGAGAGGCCGATTCTAGGACGAGACTTATGAACCTGCTACTCTCACCGAGAGCTGCGCAAACGCACACACACATCATGATACATATTTATCATGGTGGCGCCTGTGTATAAGTTACTCAAGTTAATGATGATGATTCTTGAATGATAGGTCATCGAGATCTGGTAATACCACAGATGCAGTCACAATCCAATATTTATTATGACAGATAATTTACGCGCCGTTATATATATGCAGAGCGCTAGAGAGTATATATCTCGCGTGCTAAAAATATAATGGTTAGTTGTTATGCTTGATTTACATAATGATTGAAACTAGTTTAGTGGATAAAGCAAGTTAAGATTTATTTGGTTATGTTAGAAATAATTTTGTTATGCATGTGAGTAATTATTTAAAGCTTTGTTTTTGCCTTCATAAATTGATAAAAATTTGTAAGAAAATATTCTGTTAAATACTTGTTTAATCATATTACTTATCTTACAGAATGTTTGAACCCAACTTAGTGATAAAGAAATTAAGAGTTGTTGATAGTGAAATATTTTTGTCAAGCATATGAGAAATTGATCGGAGTTACTTTCTTGCGTAAGAAATTAATAAAACTTGTTGCAAAATATTTTGGTTAAGTTGTGAGTCAATTTGAGCAGTAGAGTAATATGAGTTGTTGATGTTTATGCTTGGTGCGTATATGGATGACATCGGTCATTTTTATCATTATATGATGCATGTGTTGTTTTGTATTTCATGGCATGCTATGACACCGGTCATTTTTAGTTTAAAGTTGAACCTGAATATAACTCAACTTGAATATTGTCGGCGTTCTGGGAACGGGGGTCCCCAGACTTGCCTGCCTGCGGCCTGCGGCGTGGCTCAAGTGGGGGCCCAGCGCGGCCCATCTTCATCAGCTCAAGCTCAAGACCCTCGCGAGGGGCCAAGCCTCGCGGGGCGGACGACAGGAAGCTTCCTCAGAGGCAGCCTCATCAGGCAGGCTCGCGAGGAGGCGGAGAGATCAAGGCAGGGGATACCTCGCGAGGAGCCCGTGACGCAAGCCATGACGATCGAGACCAGGCGGGCGCCAGCCTGCGCAGTGTCCTTGTTTCCCCTTTGGTGCAAAGGGGGCAAGCACAGGCCAAGGCATCGGGCAAAGGTTACCAATTCCGGTGCAACGAGACCAAGACTAGCAGAGCGGCCAGACGGAGGTCACCATGGAGCCCAAGACGGCGTCATCACCATAGCTTTTGGCAGCCGAAGACCACCTTTGGTCAGGATAACTTGTAATATATGTTCCCCGTCAAAATGGCCAATTGTTGGCTCCCTTCCCGCTCATTATTTGGGGAGAGGCCCAGGGCCTCTATAAATAGGGCTAGCCACCACAGAGGAAGGGGATCGAGGGACATACCCATCCATCTAGAGAGAGAGAGGCGACTGAACTCACCCTAGCAGTTCATCGCACCAGCTCAAGAACACCTCTCGCGAGGCAGTTCTTCCCTTGTACTGTCCATCATCAACCCCTGAGGCAATCCACCACACCACACACTGGAGTAGGGTATTACACCACAACGATGGCCCAAACCAGTATAAACCTTGTGTCCCTTGTGTTGTTCATTGTTTCCAGTTTAGATCACGCGAGCAGATTGGACGTAGATCGGTAGGGGAGAGATCTCCGCGCGCACCCCAGTGTTCGAACCTCAAGGGTCTGCTGGAGCCCGAAATCCGACATTTGGCGCGCCAGGTAGGGGGTGCGCCAGAATCTTTCTTCCGCTGTTCGCGTAGGATCTCCCGTCGTGTCCATGGCTGACGCCCACCGGGCTCGCACCGAGCACCGGGCTGCTCTCGCCACCCGCGTCGCCCAGACGGCACCCGTCGGCGGACGCCCTCGTCGTTCCCCGTTGCTGCCGCCAACGCCGCCACCGGCCCGGCGGGGAACGAGCAGCAGGCCTCGTCCCAGCATCCTTTGGTGCGGCAAGAGGGCCGCACCGCCACACCGTCGCTAGCTCCAGCGCCGCCCGTCATCGCAGCTCTCTTGGGTGCCTCCCAGGAACCACCCTCGAGCCATCACGTCAAGCCGTTCACCCGCCGGATCAACACCGCCTCCAAGCGCCGAGAAGCCCCCCCGGGTTGGGTGGCGCCCGAGGCCGATCTAACCTTCGAGTCGGAGGATCACCCCTTCAACCCCATCGGTTCGGGCGCGCTCCCAATGCTGTGCACCCCCACCATCTGCCAAGTGGCTGTCACCAGGACCCTCATCGATGGTGGTGCCGGCCTCAACATGCTGTTGGTGGAGGCCTTCAGCCTCCTCCACGTACCGCTGGAGCAGCTCCAACCCAGCAGGCCTTTCTCGGGCGTCGGAGCCGGTTCCACGCCTCCTTGGGACAGATCCGCCTCCCAGTGACCTTCGGCACCTACGACAACTTCCGCACGGAGCTGATCGACTTCGACATCGCCCCCATTGGCCTCCCCTACAATGCCATCCTCGGCTATCCGGCCTTGGCTCGGTTCATGGCAGCAACTCACCCGGCGTACAACCTCATGAAGATGCCTGGGAGCAGCGGCGTCCTCACCGTGTCAGGAGACACAAGGGATGCGCTGCAGGTGCTCCAGCTTGTTTTCAGGGCGGCCGCGGTGGCACAGCCCACTAGCACCGACGCCCTTGAGCCCAAGGGGGCTGCACCGGCTAAAAAGAAGCAGCTATTCACCCAAGACAAGGCGGAAACCAAGCAGGTACCAGTCGACGAGGACGGGTCCACTGGCGCCACCTTCACCATAGGGGCCAACCTCGAGCCCGAGCAGGAGGAGGCCCTGGTGAGGTTCCTGCGTGCGAACAAGAAGGTGTTCGCGTGGGAACCTGATCAGTTAGCAGGGGTCCCAGGAAGTGATTGAGCATCACCTCAACGTGTGCCCCAATGTGCGCCCCGTGAAGCAGAAGGCAAGGCGGCAGTCACTGAGAAACAGCTTTCATCGTTCAAGAGACCCGGAAGCTAGAGGCGGCAGGAGTTATCCGCGAGGTCCGCTACCCTGATTGGCTGGCTAATCCGGTCGTTGTGCCAAAAAAGGGAGGAAAGGAGCGCATGTGCGTCGACTTCACCAACCTCAACAAGGCCTGCCCGCAGGATCCATTTCCGCTCCCCCGCATTGACCAGATAGTCGACTCCACCGCAGAGTGTGACCTATTGTGCTTCCTAGATGCCTTCTCGGGCTATCACCAGATCAAGATGGCGGTAGAAGACGTGGAGAAGACGGCTTTCCTGACCCCGTGTGGAGTGTACTGCTATACGTGCATGCCGTTTGGGTTGCGCAACGCAGGCGAACCTTTCAGCGGCTGATGCACATCGCCTTAGGCCGGCAGCTCGGGAGGAACGCTGAAGCTTACGTCGATGACATTGTGGTGAAGTCTCGTGAGGCAAGAACCCTGATACAGGACCTGGAAGAAACCTTTGCGAGCCTCAACGAAGTGGACCTACGGCTCAACCCAGAGAAGTGCGTGTTTGGAGTCCCCTCGGGCAAGCTCCTGGGTTTCCTCGTATCCCACAGGGGCATCGAGGCCAACCCGGAGAAGGTCAAGGCAGTCGAAGACATGAGCCCGCCAAGGACCCTCAGAGAAATGCAGAAGCTCACCGGGCGTGTAACTGCGCTGGGGCGTTTCATCTCCAAGCTGGGGGAACGAGCGCTGCCCTTCTTCAAGCTGATGAAGAAAAAGGGCCCCTTCGAATGGACTGAAGAGGCCGACAAGGCATTCCAAGACCTCAAGAGGTACCTTACCAGTCCACCAGTGATGGTAGCTCCGCGTCCTCGGGAGCCCCTGGTGCTCTACCTTGCGGCCACCCCCTACTCCGCTAGCGCAGCCCTGGTGGCGGTCAGGGAGGAGCGCTGTGCCAAGGCCGCATCGACCGTCCGAACTGAAGCAAAGCAGAGCCAGGAGGGCCTCGCGAAGGCCGCAACCACAGCCGGAAAGGAACAGCCGCAGCAGGAGAACGCACCGAAGCAGGAGAGGCCTCTTCAGGTGACCAATCACTGGGGGCTCCATCATCTCAAGAGATGCCTCGACCTCTGGAGGACGCAAACTACGCCAGCACCTTGAACCTCGTCGAGCATCCCATGTACTTCGTCAGCACGGTGCTACGGGACGCAAGGGCACGGTACCCCATGCCTCAAAAACTCCTCCTCACGCTACTAGTGGCCTCGCGCAAGCTGCGCCACTACTTCCAAGGCCACCCCATCAAAGTCGTCTCAGCATACCCCTTGGAAACAGTGCTCAGGAGCCCCAACTCAGCTGGGAGGGTCGCAGAATGCAACATTGAACTACAAGCATTTCAGCTAGAATTCAGTACGACCAGAGTCATCAAGGGAGCCGCACTTGCGGATTTCGTGGCAGAATGGGCAGAAGCGCCTAGTCTCGAGGCAGGCGAAGACCGATCACTTTCCCTGGGAAGTGAAGCACCAGACGGCTGGGTCATGTACTTCGATGGGGTTTTCTCCCGACACGGTGCGGGAGCTAGCGCAGTGCTCGTATCCCCTACCCAGGACAAACTCTACTACGCCGTACCACTCTGCTTCTAGCACGGAGAAAAGGTCTCCAACAACATAGCAGAGTATGAAGGCCTAATAGCAGGCTTGAGGGCCGCAATCACCTTAGGGGTAAAGCGCCTCATCATCAAGGGCGATTCGCAGCTCCTCGTCCACTTCTCCAACAAGATATACGAGCTAAAGGACGAGCACATGGAAGCCTACCTCGCTAAGGTTCGCAAGATGGAGAAACAGTTCTGGGGGCTGGAGTTGCAGCATGTGCCTCGCGGCACCAATCAGGAGGCTAATGACATTGCCAAGAGGGCATCTAGGCGGCTACCTCAGGAGCCCAGCTTCTTCGAGGAGCGGCTCTTCAAACCCTCGGCGGTGCCGTCACTGTCGAGCACGGCGCAACCAAGGGAGGAGCTCCCTCAGCCGCCTGCCTCAGGAGCCCCGGTCTGCGGCCCGGCCTCAGGGGCGCGCCTACTCCTGGCGTTAGAGCCTCAGGAAGGGTGTTGGATCCCGGAGCTCAAGAACTACCTGATGCAAGGGGCTCTGCCGGAGAATGACGAGGAAGCGGAGCGTGTGGCGCGGCAAGCCACATCTTATTGCATCAAGGATGGAGAGCTCTACAGGAAGCGACCAAATGACGTGTCCCTACATTGCATCTCCCGAGAGCAAGGGAAGGAGCTACTGGCGGACATACACGGCGGAGACTACGGGCACCACTCGTCGTCATGGACCCTCGTCGGCAAGGCGTTCCATAGTGGATTCTACTGGCCCACGGTGCTCAACGACGCCATTG
>NC_053022.1:565820866-565915623 GCF_003073215.2 Triticum urartu | reverse complement strand
GTCTGCCTCTTCAGTAGATTTTATGAGAAAATCTGGGCAGTAATCATGTTGGGTCATGGTAATTTTTCAGCACGTCTCCTGCTTATTTAGATTTTTGGCGCCCTACTGTGTACAGACGACTAGACTGGTATCACAATTTCTTGATGCGAAGAAGTCAATGTTGTTTCTGTGAGATATTTAGTGGTTGACTAGTCCACTAAGTTCTTGTAAACATGTTTTTCAGGGTTTGGATACATTGGCCCCTAACTTGATAGTAGGTGATGGCGTGAAGATGGTGAGTGCCTGTTTGAAGTTTATCTCATCGAACTTTTAGCAGTGATGTTCTATGTTGAGAAAAGTCCACATTTCAACCCTCAACTAACCACGGCGTTTGATTGTCAACCCTCAACTCTAAAACCGGTCGGATTTCAACCCTGAACTTGTCACACTGTCCACTTTACCCCCCTTGACTCGGTTTGAGACTAGTCAAGTGGTTTTGACCCGGTCAAAGTTGACTGGGCAGCCCAGTCAGCATGCCACGTGTAAATCTAAAAAATGGATGATTCTCTCAATCTATAAATCCATTAAAGTTGAAAATTTCCCAGGTATCTAAACATCATATGAGTGTTGTTGTGTAAAAATTTCAGAATTTTCTGGGCACTTTTTTTTCGGTTCAAAATTTTGACCGAATAGTGGCTGAATTTGAAAAATTGATGGTTCTCTCAATCTATAAATCCATTTAAGTTGAAAATTTCCCAGCTATCTAAACATCATATGAGTGTTGTTGTGTAAAAATTTCAGAATTTTCTGGGCACTTTTTTTTCGGTTCAAAATTTTGACTGAATAGTGGCTGAATTTGAAAAATTGATGGTTCTCTCAATCTATAAATCCATTTAAGTTGAAAATTTCCCAGCTATCTGAACATCATATGAGTGTTGTTGTGTAAAAATTTCAGAATTTTCTGGGCACTTTTTTTCGGTTCAAAATTTGGGCAGCATTTTGGTACCATTTGGTAGCATTTGGTCATCATACGGAAAAGATGATTGCAAACACACATAGATGTCTCAAATAGAAAACATAGATGTCTCACACACAATACATAGATGAGGTCTCACACACAACACATAGATGTCTCACACAATACATAATGCATTTCTGGCAAGCAGCGATGTTGCTAGCTGATTCATGATTGAAATCCAAGCAGCCTTCGAAACCCCGCATACTTCTTTGTGTGCTTGACAACTCTGCTGCTAGCTCTAGCGCTAGAATTGCCGGTAGATACATTAACATTGACATTGGAGCTTCTTTGCACATTAATTGTATTTCCGGAGAAATTGTTGGACCTGCTGCTGCTTCCAGTTGGCGCCCTTCTCTTTGGGTTAGGTGCAGCCACTTCCTCAGTGGCCTTCCTTTTGCTCTGCCTAGTGCTGCTCTGGCGTGAAGGCTACAAGAAACATGGCAAATGTTAGTTATATATACATGATAGTGTAATCAGGTTTGCTCATGCATATTTCCTGGATAGTGTACCATATTTGGCCCTTGACTAGCACATGGTGCTTGGCTACTTGTTGCAGTTTGGCTTGCAGCAGGCTGTTTGGAAGCAGCTGATGGTGCTTTGCTTCTAGCAGGACCTTGGCCTTGCTCAGGAGTTGGTGTATTTGAACTCCCTGTGCCATTTCTTGCTTTGCATGATGTCCTGTTGTGCCCATGTAGCTTGCACATGCTGCATCTTATCTTTGTACCTCTCTTAGAAACCCTAGTGGCACACCTTGGCTTCTCTTGTTGCTCTCTGGTCCTTTGCTTTTTCTTCCTACCGGGCATCATAATCTCCCCTGGTGGATTAGGTTTTGGCCTCTCAGACACAGGCCATGCAGGTCTGCCTTCCACAGGTTGAAGGCAAAAAGCATAAGTTTTCTTGAATGCTTCTATGCTATAGCACTTGTCAATGTAATCATCTATGTTGTTGGTTTTGAAAAAAATGCGCGTGCCTGGAGATGCGCGTGCCTGGTTACAGGCTAATCAGCCACCGTGCACCTGCTCAGAGCAGCTTCAGACACAAGAAAGGCCCAGTCCAGAACCGCCCCAGAGATGATCACAGTCCACAACAGTTTATATTATAGTGTAATCACACCATCATGCCGTTAATTATTACTCGCTCCGTCCCATAATCTAAGGCGTTTTTTGACTGCCAAAAAACATCTTATATTATAACACAGAGGGAGTAGTATACTACTAGAAGAAAGTGTAAGATTTACTGTCCAAATAATTAGTAGTAACAAGTCCGAACACCTGTACAGCGACGGCACTAACAGCTGCGTGTCCTGGCTGCGTCAAGGTGCAGATCGATCTAGGACTAACTGCATGTTCGGAAGCTCTCCAGTCTCCAGACTCTCAACTCCGCTCCGCGCGAGGAGCTGGGTTTGAACCGCTCCGCGCGCGATTGTGCTGGCGCTCCCTCCGCTCCGGAAGCTGCAGTTGGGGAGCGAAGGGGATCCGAAGAGGGCCTAACTCATCTGTCCATTGACCTAGTATTAAACTCTAGTAGGTCTTAGCGAGATTGCTCAATGGCACGTACTGTACTGACCTGTGACCTGTCAATATTAATAGATAAACTTATTGTGCGATGCAAAGCCGATCTTCAGAGACAAGGAAAGGTAGCTCCTGGTCGATCAGATTGCTCGATGGCACGTACTGTGCTGTCTATTTCCATAGATAAACTGATCTTGTCATTCAAAGCCGATCTTCCGAGAGAGCGAAGGGTGCCGGCCGGGGTATTCGTCACTAGATTGCTTGCTTGCTTGCCGTTTCCTGTTGACCAAAGCATGAGGCTCTGCCTAGTGCTTTCTCAACGAGACTTTTCCTTCAGAACGTATCCAATCACACTTCCCGCGTGGCATTTGATGATATTTGTTCTTGGCAAAAGAAGGTTGGTTCATCTTACAAGCTTTCGGTGGAGAAGAGGATGCCGTGGCCCCTGGGCCATTTTTGTTCCTAGGAGCAACCGAAATTTCATGAAGAATTGGATTCCTGGGTGGACCGGTACATAAGAGGCGTCATCATCCACTGACATTGGAGCGGAATGAGGACGACTGTTCGGCAACTGAAGCGAGCATACATAAGCTGCAAATCATATTGTAACGCGAATTACAGTATAAACAAGAAAAACATGTATTAAATCCCATGTCTGAACCTTGCTGTACGACGAAGAGCACGGTGGATCCATGCAGTTTGGCATACCAGTCGACCGTAGTATATGGACGTTACCATGAGTATCTACTTGCTGACAAGAACATTCTTTCGTAGATAGAAGCATTATTGTTGGAGCATGGCATGAATGCCACTAAAAGAACCGCTGTGTCCCGCTACTTGCTTGTCAACTTCTCTGCATGGGTCTGGAGTGAGTATATGTCCTCGATCAATTCATCCCCACGTGGAAATTTCACGTTTACTTCTCGGGGACGATGATCCTAGATGCCTCATCCATCTCGGAAAGGTGCCTAATCCCGCACACGGCTATTGTGCGTTGCCCCCGGGAAATAGAGTAACTTTAGGCCAGAAGATGCAACGTGTGACATGATCGAGCTGTCCGCTCTCGACCGAGATTATTATACATACATAGAAAAAGGCAGGCAAATCGCTGAAACGGAGAAGGCCATGCGCTTTCTTCAGTTAAAGTAAGATATCTCCCCTGCATCTGTATGTGGAGCCCTTAAACCAATGGTGTAGCTGATTTGCTTGCATGTTAGCTTCTACGCGCCGATTGATCTTGACTGAATATATTTTTTACTTGGAGATGTGCGTGCGCGGTTACAGGCTAATCAGCCACCGTGCACCTGTTCAGTGTTCAGAGGAGCTTCAGGCACGAGAAAGGCCAGTCCAGAACCACCCAGAGATGACCATAGTCCACAACAGTTTATATTATAGTGTTCCTAATCGCACCATCATGCCGTTAATTAGTACTACTACACAAATAGGAGTGGTTATATTTAATTTCCCTTATGACGAGTAACAAGTCCAAGCTCCAGGGCTGTATGAAACGGACGCGTGACGAGAAAACTTGCACAGCACAGCGACGGCACATCGCCGGCGTGTCCTGGGCGCATCGAGATGCACATCGGTCGAGGACTAACTCATCATCTGTCAGTTGGCCTAAGCGGTAGCTCCTAATCGACGGGATTGCTCAATGGCACGTATTCAACGTGTCAATATCAATATCAATAGATAAACTGATCGTGCGATTCAAAGCCGATCTTCAGAGACAATGAAGGGTGCCGGTGTACGCGTCACTAGCTTGCTTGCTTGCTTGCCGTTTTCTCTTGACCAAAGCATGGGGCTCTGCTTGGTGCTTTCTCAACGAGACTTTTCCTTCAGACTCTATTCCAGCTGACCTTGAAAGTTGGGACACACTCATGTATTAGGTGCAAGGAAAGAGAATGTATCCAATCACACTTGGCGCGTGGCATTTGATGTTATTTGTTTTTGGCAAAAAAAAAGGTTGGTTGATCTTACAAGCTTTCAGTGGAGAACATGATGCTGCCCTGGGCCTTTTTTGTTCCTGGGAGCAACCCAAGTTTCATCAAGGATTCGATTTCATTCCGATAACATGGGGGTGGGCCGGTACAGTAGAGGAGCCATCATCCACTGACTGATTTTGGAGCGGGAAGAGGACGACTATTCGGCAGCTGAAGCGAGCATGCACACATACGTGGCAAAACATGTTAAAATATGAATTATAAACATGAGAAACGCATGTGAAATGCCATGTCTGAATCTTGCTGTATGGCGAAGAGCACGGTGGATACCGATAATTCTACACCTACGAAAAGATCCTAGGTAATCTTACGTATCCTTCCATACATACTCTCCTCCCCCCTCATTTTAACTGGGGTGGGCCCGAGTCACTAATCCTAAACCAATTAATTACGTTCAAATCAGCATTTACGTAAAAACCTCACGTAACTGTACGTGGGTCTAGCATTGCTCCGGTGGATACATGCGGTAAGTACAGTTTGGCGAAGCTACCAGTCGATGGTAGTAAATGGACGTTCCACTAAGTATCTACTTGCTGACAAGAACATTCTTCGTAGATAGAAGCATTATTGTTGGAGCATGGCATGAATGACACTAAATCAGCGAACGTTCGATAACCAGCCTATGCACTGTGGCGTGAAGTGGACACAAGAACCGCTGTGCCCCGCTGCTCACATTCTTGTCAACTTCCCTGAATGGGGCTGACGTTTATATGTTCAATGAATGAAACCCCTGCCAGGTTGAAATTTCACGGTTTCCCTCGCGAATAGAAAGGCTCATTGTTTGTCGGCAAAAAAGACGTGCCGATCCACCGTGGGAGGCTCAGCTCGTGAGGCCAACTCCAATGCGCGACCCGTTGTATCCGTTCGCATTCATTTAAGGGTAAACAAACAAAGCAGACCTTTCAACGCGCGGCTGTAAATGAACCGTCGTTCGTTTTCTGTCTGATTCCAACTCATTCCCGGTCTAAGTTTGGACCGAGTTTGCGGCCGAACGGACACGCGCGGATGACGCGTGCTCCCGCCCATGTCCTCCCTTGGCCCGCCCATCGGGAAGACAGACCTCACTTTTTCTACCCCCCCCCCCCCCCCCCCCCCCCCCCCCCCCCCCCCCCCCCCCCCCCCCCCCCCCCCCCCCCCCCTCCTTTTTCCCCCCCCCCCCCCCCACTCCAGCCGCACCCCCGCCACTCTCGTCCATCGCTGCCGCCATTGCCGCGGTGCAGCTCGGCCGCGCGCTTGCCCCAACCCTTGTGGCAGCCCTCGTTCCCTCGACGCCTCGAGCTACTCAACCACGACCATCTGATTTGCACTCCCGGCGATCGGATTTGGAGCGGATCCGGCCGGACTTGGGCTCGCCCGGCTGCGGGAGGCCGCGTCGTGCCATGGACTGGCCGGGCACGGGGCCAGAAGGCCCCGGCAAGGCCGCATGCAGGTACTGACTCCACCTCTAGCTGCTCGGGTCTACACCGTCGGCGGTTCACTTGCAGTTGCACGAACGGTCGTCGGTTGGGCTCGTTGCTGGCCCAAAAACTTGTCGGCACACCGTTGCCACTCATTAAGTGGGACGACTGCCCAAAAAAGGTCTTGCGCCGCGTGTCTACAATGCCGGAACATTCCGGATGGGTGTTCATCAAATGCTCAACCGATAGGGTATGTGCAGGGCCGGGCCGGCAAAATCTAGGGCCCTGTGCGAAACTAAAAAATGAGGCCCTATTTCACTAAAAAATAAACGAGCAATCATAATGTATATAACCCTAAAAAGACAATTATAATGTATATAACCTAAAATAAGTGACTGAACTTTGTACTAACTTTAATACAAAAGTTAATACAAAGTTGAGCCACTTATTTTGGGACGGAGGGAGTATATGATATAATGTCTTATCAAACTAATGTTTCCTCGTGATGACCAAAATCAGTATTATAGAAACACAAGATACAAAACATGAATACAACAAAATTAAACTGATACTCCCTCTGTAAACAAATATAAGAGCGTTTACAACACTGTTTTAGTGATCTAAATGCTCTTATATCTCTTTACGGAGGGAGTACCATTTAACTCAACTAGTCTCTAATTAGAAATTAGGAGTAGAAGCCAAAGTTAATTAGAAAGAAGGACTCTCCAATGGGAGGCTACCTGTTTTGGCGAGAGGATCAGAGGAATTGTCCCCGTGCCGCCCGTCGCCAGTGTTCTGGAGTCTGGAGTTGTCACCCTGCCGCTCCTCGCCGGCGTTCTTGAGTCTGGAATTATTGCCGATCGATCCGACGATTCAATTTCCAATGATCCGACGTAACTCGTTAGAACTGTCGCCGAGGCCGATCGATCCGACAATGGATGATCACGTTTCCTGTAGGCCGTAGCCTGTAGCGACGCAAGTGCTTTTGCTTGTTCTGATGATTCAGTTTCCCCTTTTTTACGGTTGACGATCTCCGTTTCCTAACTCAAATTTTATGGGCCCTGTGCGGGCCGCATGTTTTGCACAACTATGAGCCCGGCCCTAGGTATGTGCTACTTAGCTTCGGTTGTGTTCTTGGATTTGACTAGTTTCTCTGAGCAGACGCTCTATCACTAACTTAAATTTTTATGTGTAGAATGGATGCAATTTTTGGTATTCAGAAGAAGAATACATCGATATATTGATATAGCATAATTTAGTAGTTGTTCTTGCACTTTTAGCTAGAATAGAGGCTAGAGATGAAACTAGTGCACTTATTGCTAGAATAGAGGCTAAAGATGAGACTAGATGCGATGAAGCAACGTCTACATCTTTAGACTCGAAGAAGGAAGAAGCACGCAAGATCAAGCCTCCACAGATCAATAATAAATGCATCGAGAAGGCATTAATCCAACTTCAGTTATGGAAGTTGGATATCTTTTAAAATGTCTTCTTGTGGTTCTTGTTTTCTTTGGCCTTGCTATTCTAGTCAAGATTTGGTGATGTGCTTCCATGTATCAAAAATCAATGATGAAAATAAAAGATATGTGTTTGCAAAAATAAAATGCATGCAGACCGGATGCGGCCGTGGCGCACGGCCGGCGCATCCACAAATTCAAATGGACACAACCCCATTGTCATCTTCAAATAAACGAAACGAACGTCAGTTTAAGATCGTGTGTTGGAGTTGGCTTGAAGTCGTGATTGTTCACACACAAGCACGGATGGCAAAACCCACGACGCCACAAGTAGGGAGCGAGAGACGGAATTGCTCTTAATTATTTTGAAAAAAATTACGAAATTGTATCAGATTTATGGAACACATGTGTTGTGAAAACAATAATTTACTTGGAGACACATGTGCTAGTAGTGTAAAGGAGTAGTAGTCACTAGTGAAAGCAATCGTACTCTGTTTCTTCATTTCCTCTTCACCGTTGGTTTGTCGTGTAACAAAATTTAAGGTTAAACACATTATCACGTCCTTTCACCAAGCTAAGGCCAACTCCACAGCGCGACCCCATCCTGTCCGGCTGTGACCGTTTGGGGTAAAACGGACAAATGAGGCGGCCCAGGGCGCGACGGCCCAGACCCATCTGGTCTGTTTTGTGTCCGGGCCGACCCATTTCAAGCGCATCTTTGCGTCGGGTTTGGGTCACCGCGGACACCGAACGGACGCGCTGCTCGTCCGCGTCTGGCCGCGTGGCGGGGCGGCCACCTACCTCCCGCTCGCCAACATCAATGCGCACGAGTGGTAGACCCCACCTGTCATCGGCCCAGTGGAAGGTCGCCGTCCTTCTTAAATGGGGACCCGTAGACCGGTCGTCGTCCTCACTTCCCACTCCGGCCCCTCTCTGCCCCCTCGAAAGCCGACACCCTAGAAACCCTAGCCACTCGCCGGCCGGCCGCAGCCATGGGCCTTTGGAACTACGGCCGTAAGGGGAAGCACGACCGCGAGGCCGGCTCCTCCTCGGGCCGCCGCCGCGTATCTGTGAAGGAGGAGCAGAACGCGTCACCGCCTCGCTCCTCCCGTCGAGCCCCCGCATCACCGCCGCGCTTCTTCCGTCGAGCCCCCGCGCCGGCCCCCTTCACCATTGCCCCTAGGCCCGCCGGCTACCGCGACCGACAGTACATCTGCACGGACGTGTGCCGGAGGTACTGGGAGACGAGGACGCCGGTCCCGTGGAGCGACACGCACCTCCCCAACGGATGGCACCTCTCCGCGGACCCGGTCCCCATCCCGCCAGTGCCACCGACCGGCTGTGCCCGGCGCGATGAGATCGCGCGCCGCCGCCGCCTCCTCCCCGACGACCTGTACTACGACCACAGGTATGCCCCCAACTCCCCGCTGTGGGACACATGGCTCCAGGACGAGCACGACATGCGGCGCGCGTCGTACTTCGCCGGCACCGGTTCGGGGCCGCGGAGGCCACGTGCAGAGGCGCGCGGGCGTACGCGGGTGCTGAAGAAAATATGCCCTAGAGGCAATAATAAAGTTATTATTTCTTTCCTTATATCATGATAAATTTTTATTATTCATGCTAGAATTGTATTAACCGGAAACATAATACATGTGTGAATACATCGACAAACAGAGTGTCACTAGTATGCCTCTACTTGACTAGCTCATTAATGAAAGATGGTTATGTTTCCTAACCATGGACAAAGAGTTGTTATTTGATTAACGGGATCACATCATTAGGTGAATGATCTGATTGACATGACCCATTCCATTAGCTTAGCATCCGATCGTTTAGTATGTTGTTATTGCTTTCTTCATGACTTATACATGTTCCTATGACTATGAGATTATGCAACTCATGTTTGCCGGAGGAACACTTTGTGTGCTACCAAACGTCACAACGTAACTGGGTGATTATAAAGGAGCTCTACAGGTGTCTCCAAAGGTACATGTTGGGTTGACGTATTTCGAGATTAGGATTTGTCACTCCGATTGTCGGAGAGGTATCTCTGGGCCCTCTCGGTAATGCACATCACATAAGCCTTGCAAGCATTGCAACTAATGAGTTAGTTGCGAAATGATGTATTACGGAACGAGTAAAGAGACTTGCCGGTAACGAGATTGAACTAGGTATTGAGATACCGACGATCGAATCTCGGGCAAGTAACATACCGATGACAAAGGGAACAACGTATGTTGTTATGCGGTCTGACCGATAAAGATCTTCATAGAATATGTAGGAACCAATATGAGCATCTAGGTTCCGCTATTGGTTATTGACCGGAGACGTGTCCCGATCATGTCTACATTGTTCTCGAACCGTAGGGTCCGCACGCTTAACGTTACGATGACAGTTTCATTATGAGTTTATGTATTTTGATGTACCGAAGGTTGTTCGGAGTCCCGGATGTGATCATGGACATGACGAGGAGTCTCGAAATGGTCGAGACATAAAGATCGATATATTGGAAGCCTATATTTGGATATCGGAATCGTTCCGGGTGAAATCGGGATTTTACCGGAGTACCGGAGGGGTTACCGGAACCCCCCAGGGGGTTATTGGGCCTACATGGGCCTTAAGGGAGAAGAGGAAAAGGAGGCAAGAGGTGGCCGCGCGCCCCTCCCCTTCCTAGTCCGAATAGGACAAGGGAAGGGGGGCAGCCCCCCCCCTTTCCTTTCCATCTTCCTCCTCTTTCCCCCTCTCCTTATCCAACTAGGAAAGAAGGGAGGTCCTACTCCCGGTGGGAGTAGGACTCCCCCTTGGCGCGCCCTCCTTGGCCGGCCGCCCCCTCCCCTTGGCTCCTTTATATACGGGGGCAGGGGGCACCCTAGGACACACAAGTTGATCTTTGTGATCGTTCCTTAGCCGTGTGCGGTGCCCCCCTCCACGATATTACACCTCGGTCATATTGTAGCGGTGCTTAGGCGAAGCCCTGCGACGGTTAAACATCAAGATCGTCACCACGCCGTCGTGCTGACGGAACTCTTCCCCGAAGCTTTGCTGGATCGGAGCCCGGGGAGCGTCATCGAGCTGAACGTGTGCCAAAAACTCGGAGGTGCCGGAGTAACGGTGCTTGGATCGGTTGAACCGGGAAGACGTACGACTACTTCCTCTACGTTGCGTCAACGCTTCTGCTTCGGTCTACGAGGGTACGTAGACAACACTCTCCCCTCTCGTTGCTATGCATCACCATGATCTTGCATGTGCGTAGGAAATTTTTTGAAATTACTACGTTACCCAACAATGGTATCAGAGACTAGGTTTTATATGTTGATGTTATATGCACGAGTAGAACACAAGTGAGTTGTGGGCGATATAAGTCATACTGCTTACCAGCATGCCATACTTTGGTTCGGCGGTATTGTCGGACGAAGCGGCCCGGACCGACATTACGCGTACGCTTACGCGAGACCGGTTCTCCCGACGTGCTTTGCACATAGGTGGCTTGCGGGTGACAGTTTGTCCAACTTTAGTTGAACCGAGTGTGGCTACGCCCGGTTCTTGCGAAGGTTAAAACAGCACCAACTTGACAAACTATCGTTGTGATTTTGATGCGTAGGTAAGATTGGTTCTTGCTTAAGTCCGTAGCAGCCACGTAAAACTTGCAACAACAAAGTAGAGGACGTCTAACTTGTTTTTGCAGGGCATGTTGTGATGTGATATGGTCAAGACATAATGCTAAATTTTGTTGTATGAGATGATCATGTTTTGTAACCGAGTTATCGGCAACTGGCAGGAGCCATATGGTTGTCGCTTTATTGTATGCAATGCAATCGCGCTGTAATGCTTTACTTTATCACTAAGCAGTAGCGATAGTCGTGGAAGCATAAGATTGGCGAGACGACAACGATGCTACGATGAAGATCAAGGTGTCGAGTCGGTGACGATGGTGATCACGACGGTGCTTCAAAGATGGAGATCACAAGCACAAGATGATGATGGCCATATCATATCACTTATATTGATTGCATGTGATGTTTATCTTTTATGCATCTTATCTTGCTTTGATTGACGGTAGCATTATAAGATGATCTCTCACTAATTATCAAGAAGTGTTCTCCCTGAGTATGCACCGTTGCGAATGTTCTTCGTGCTGAGACACCATGTGATGATCGGGTGTAATAGGCTCTACGTTCAAATACAACGGGTGCAAAACAGTTGCACACACGGAATACTCAGGTTATACTTGACAAGCCAAGCATATACAGATATGGCCTCAGAACACGGAGACCGAAAGGTCGAGCGTGAATCATATAGTAGATATGATCAACATAGCGATGTTCACCAATGAAACTACTCCATCTCACATGATGATCGGACATGGTTTAGTTGATTTGGATCACGTAATCACTTAGAGGATTAGAGGGATGTCTATCTAAGTGGGAGTTCTTAAGTAATATGATTAAATTGAACTTAAATTTATCATGAACTTAGTCCTGGTAGTATTTTGCAAATTATGTTATAGATCAATAGCTCGCGTTGTTGCTTCCCTGTGAGTTGAAAGATGATGGTAGCAATTACACAGGACTGGGTCCGTAACATTGAGGATTATCCTCATTGCTGCACAGAAGAATTACGTCTAGGAAGCACCGCTGGGTGCCAGGCCTGCTGCTGGAGATGCTGCAGATGCCTTAGAACGTCTAGGCAGAGCAAAGCTGATGACTACTCGATAGTTCGTGTGCCATGCTTTACGGCTTAGAATCGGGACTTCAACGACGTTTTGAACGTCATGGAGCATATGAGATGTTCCAGGAGTTGAAGTTAATATTTCAAGCAAATGCCCGGGTTGAGAGATATGAAGTCTCCAATAAGTTCTATAGCTGCAAGATGGAGGAGAACAGTTCTGTCAGTGAGCATATACTCAAAATGTCTGGGTATAATAATCACTTGATTCAATTGGGAGTTAATCTTCCAGATGATTGCGTCATTGACTGAATTCTCCAATCACTGCCACCAAGCTACAAGAGCTTCGTGATGAACTATAATATGCAAGGGATGAATAAGACTATTCTCGAGCTCTTCGCAATGCTGAAAGCTGCGGAGGTAGAAATCAAGAAGGAGCATCAAGTGTTGATGGTCAACAAGACCACTAGTTTCAAGAAAAAGGGCAAAGGGAAGAAGAAGGGGAACTTCAAAAAGAACAGCAAGCAAGTTGCTACTCAAGAGAAGAAACCCAAACCTGGACCTAAGCCTGAAACTGAGTGCTTCTACTGCAAGTAGACCGGTCACTGGAAGCAGAACTGCCCCAAGTATTTGGCGGATAAGAAGGATGGCAAGGTGAACAAAGGTATATGTGATATACATGTTATTGATGTGTACCTTACTAATGCTCGCAGTAGCACCTGTGTATTTGATACTGGTTCTGTTGCTAATATTTGCAACTTGAAACAGGGACTACGGATTAAGCGAAGATTGGCTAAGGACGAGGTGACGATGCGCGTGGGAAATGGTTCTAAAGTCGATGTGATCGCAGTCGGCACGCTACCTCTACATCTACCTTCGGGATTAGTATTAGACCTAAATAATTGTTATTTGGTGCCAGCGTTAAGCATGAACATTATATCTGGATCTTGTTTGATGCGAGACGGTTATTCATTTAAATCAGAGAATAATGGTTGTTCTATTTATATGAGTAATATCTTTTATGGTCATGCACCCTTAAAGAGTGGTCTATTCTTATTAAATCTTGATAGTAGTGACACACATATTCATAGTGTTGAAGCCAAAAGATGCAGAGTTGATAATGATAGTGCAACTTATTTGTGGCACTGCCGTTTGGGTCATATCGGTATAAAGCGCATGAAGAAACTCCATACTGGTGGGCTTTTGGAACCACTTGATTATGAATCACTTGGTACTTGCGAACCGTGCCTTATGGGTAAGATGACAAAAACACCGTTCTCCGGTACTATGGAGAGAGCAACAGATTTATTGGAAATCATACATACAGATGTATGTGGTCCGATGAATGTTGAGGCTCATGGCGGATATCGTTATTTTCTCACCTTCACAGATGACTTAAGCAGATATGGGTATATCTACTTAATGAAACTTAAGTCTGAAACGTTTGAAAAGTTCAAAGAATTTCAGAGTGAAGTTGAAAATCATCGTAACAAGAAAATAAAATTCCTACGATCTGATCGTGGAGGAGAATATTTGAGTTACGAGTTTGGTGTACATTTGAAACAATGTGGAATAGTTTCGCAACTCACTCCACCCGGAACACCACAGCGTAATGGTGTATCCGAACGTCGTAATCATACTTTACTAGATATGGTGCGATCTATGATGTCTCTTATTGATTTACCGCTATCGTTTTGGGGTTATGCTCTAGAGACGGTCGCATTCACGTTAAATAGGGCACCATCAAAATCCGTTGAGACGACGCCTTATGAACTATGGTTTGGCAAGAAACCAAAGTTGTCATTTCTGAAAGTTTGGGGCTGCGATGCTTATGTGAAAAAACTTCAACCTGATAAGCTCGAACCCAAGTCGGAGAAATGTGTCTTCATAGGATACCCAAAGGAAACTGTTGGGTACACCTTCTATCACAGATCCGAAGGCAAGACATTCGTTGCTAAGAATGGATCCTTTCTAGAGAAGGAGTTTCTCTCGAAAGAAGTGAGTGGGAGGAAAGTAGAACTTGACGAGGTAACTGTACCTGCTCCCTTATTGGAAAGTAGTGCATCACAGAAAAATGTTTCTGTGACACCTACACCAATTAGTGAGGAAGCTAATGATAATGATCGTGAAACTTCAGAACAAGATACTACTGAACCTCGTAGATCAACCAGAGTAAGATCCGCACCAGAGTGGTGCGTTAATCCTGTTCTGGAAGTCATGCTACTAGATCATGATGAACCTACGAACTATGAAGAAGCGATGGTGAGCCCAGATTCCGCAAAATGGCTTGAAGCCATGAAATCTGAGATGGGATCCATGTATGAGAACAAAGTATGGACTTTGGTTGACTTGCCCAATGATCGGTAAGCAATTGAGAATAAATGGATCTTCAAGAAGAAGACTGACGCTGACGGTAATCTTACTGTCTACAAAGCTCGACTTGTCGCAAAAGGTTTTCAACAAGTTCAAGGGGTTGACTACGATGAGACCTTCTCACCCGTAGCGATGCTTAAGTGTGTCCGAATCATGTTAGCAATTGCCGCATTTTATGATTATGAAATTTGGCAAATGGATGTCAAAACTGCATTCCTGAATGGATTTCTGGAAGAAGAGTTGTATATGATGCAACCGGAAGGTTTTGTCGATCCAAAGGGAGCTAACAAAGTGTGCAAGCTCCAGCGATCCATTTATGGACTGGTGCAAGCCTCTCGGAGTTGGAATAAACGCTTTGATAGTGTGATCAAAGCATTTGGTTTTATACAGACTTTTGGAGAAGCCTGTATTTACAAGAAAGTGAGTGGGAGCTCTGTAGCATTTCTGATATTATATGTGGATGACATATTACTGATTGGAAATGATATAGAATTTCTGGATAGCATAAAGGGATACTTGAATAAGAGTTTTTCAATGAAAGACCTCGGTGAAGCTGCTTACATATTAGGCATAAAGATCTATAGAGATAGATCAAGACGCTTAATTGGACTTTCACAAAGCACATACCTTGACAAGATTTTGAAGAAGTTCAAAATGGATCAAGCAAAGAAAGGGTTCTTGCCTGTGTTACAAGGTGTGAAGTTGAGTCAGACTCAATGCCCGACCACTGCAGAAGATAGAGAGAAAATGAAAGATGTTCCCTATGCTTCAGCCATAGGCTCTATCATGTATGCAATGCTGTGTACCAGACCTGATGTGTGCCTTGCTATAAGTCTAGCAGGGAGGTACCAAAGTAATCCAGGAGTGGATCACTGGACAGCGGTCAAGAACATCCTGAAGATACCTGAAAAGGACTAAGGATATGTTTCTCGTATATGGAGGTGACAAAGAGCTCAATCGTAAACGGTTACGTTGATGCAAGCTTTGACACTGATCCGGACGATTCTAAATCGCAAACCGGATACGTGTTTACATTAAACGGTGGAGCTGTCAGTTGGTGCAGTTCTAAACAAAGCGTCGTGGCGGGATCTACGTGTGAAGCAGAATACATAGCTGCTTCGGAAGCAGCAAATGAAGGAGTCTGGATGAAGGAGTTCATATCCGATCTAGGTGTCATACCTAGTGCATCGGGTCCAATGAAAATCTTTTGTGACAATACTGGTGCAATTGCCTTGGCAAAGGAATCCAGATTTCACAAGAGAACCAAGCATATCAAGAGACGCTTCAATTCCATCCGGGATCTAGTCCAGGTGGGAGACATAGAGATTTGCAAGATACATACGGATCTGAATGTTAGACCCGTTGACTAAGCCTCTTCCACGAGCAAAACATGATCATCACCAAGGCTCCATGGGTGTTAGAATCATTACTGTGTAATCTAGATTATTGACTCTAGTGCAAGTGGGAGACTGAAGGAAATATGCCCTAGAGGCAATAATAAAGTTATTATTTATTTCCTTATATCATGATAAATGTTTATTATTCATGCTAGAATTGTATTAACCGGAAACATAATACATGTGTGAATACATAGACAAACAGAGTGTCACTAGTATGCCTCTACTAGACTAGCTCGTTAATCAAAGATGGTTATGTTTCCTAGCCATAGACATGAGTTATCATTTAGTAATGGGATCACATCATTAGGAGAATGATGTGATTGACTTGACCCATTCCGTTAGCTTAGCACTTGATCGTTTAGTTTGTTGCTATTGCTTTCTTCATGACTTATACATGTTCCTATGACTATGAGATTATGCAACTCCCGTTTGTCGGAGGAACACTTTGTGTGCTACCAAACGTCACAACGTAACTGGGTGATTATAAAGGTGCTCTACAGGTGTCTCCAAAGGTACATGTTGGGTTGGCGTATTTCGAGATTAGGATTTGTCACTCCGATTGTCGGAGAGGTATCTCTGGGCCCTCTCGGTAATGCACATCACTTAAGCCTTGCAAGCATTGCAACTAATGAGTTAGTTGCGGGATGATGTATTACAGAACGAGTAAGAGACTTGCCGGTAACGAGATTGAACTAGGTATTGAGATACCGACGATCGAATCTCGGGCAAGTAACATACCGATGACAAAGGGAACAACGTATGTTGTTATGCGGTCTGACCGATAAAGATCTTCGTAGAATATGTAGGAGCCAATATGAGCATCCAGGTTCCGCTATTGGTTATTGACCGGAGACGTGTCTCGGTCATGTCTACATTGTTCTCGAACCCGTAGGGTCCGCACGCTTAAGGTTACGATGACAGTTATATTATGAGTTTATGCATTTTGATGTACCGAAGGTTGTTCGGAGTCCCGGATGTGATCACGGACATGACGAGGAGTCTCGAAATGGTCGAGACATAAAGATTGATATATTGGAAGCCTATGTTTGGATATCGGAAGTGTTCCGGGTGAAATCGGGATTTTACCGGAGTACCGGGAGGTTACCGGAACCCCCCGAGAGGTATATGGGCCTTAGTGGGCCTTAGTGGAAGAGAGGAGAGGTGGCCAGAGATGGGCCGCGCGCCCCTCCCCCCTTGGTCCGAATTGGACAAGGAGAGGGGGCCGGCCCCCCTTCCTCCTCTCTCTCCTCTTTCCCCCCCTCCACGAATCCTATTCCAACTAGGAAAGGGGGGGAGTCCTCCTCCTGGCGCGCCTCTCCTGGCCGGCCGGCCCCCTCCCTTGAGCCTTTATATTCGGAGGCAGGGGCACCCCTAGAGACACAAGTTGATCCACGTGATCATATTCTTAGCCGTGTGCGGTGCCCCCTTCCACCATAGTCCTCAATAATATTGTAGCGGTGCTTAGGCGAAGCCCTGCGACGTAGTACATCAAGATCGTCACCACGCCGTCGTGCTGACGGAACTCTTCCCCGACACTTTGCTGGATCGGAGTCCGGGGATCGTCATCGAGCTGAACGTGTGCTAGAACTCGGAGGTGCCGTAGTTTCGGTGCTTGATCGGTCGGGCCGTGAAGACGTACGACTACATCAACCAAGTTAACGCTTCCGTTGTCGATCTACAAGGGTACGTAGATCACACTCTCCCCCTCTCGTTGCTATGCATCACCATGATCTTGCGTGTGCGTAGGAATTTTTTTGAAATTACTACGCATACCTCCTACTACCCAGTTTTATTGCATTAGATAAATCCTCAAACATTGCATGATTAGGATCTAATTAAATTGTGGGATGGGAAGTAGTTGAGGTAGTACCTATTACCTGTTGTATTATCAAACCTTTGGGAGTTACTTCTACGTTTGCCTATTATGCCATGCTATGCTAGTAGACGTGGATTGGGTGAGTGATATCCATGACATATGTGAGTTTTGTTAATTAAGGGTTTATCTAAGGTGGCAACTTAAACACACATCTGGGTGGATTGAGGTACCTGGGTATTCCAGGATTGCCTGTTTTTCTTTATGGACCGCCACCCAGGCCCAAAGGGGTCATGAGATTTTTCATACTAGAAACTTCCGTGTGCAACCACAAGTTATTATGGGCTCTAGCATAGTTGATTAAGTCGTGTGAACTCTTACAGGGTAGACTAGCAGATGTAGGGGAAAGTAGGTGTAACGGTCTATCCATCGTAAGGTGCTAGCGCTTCTGAAAGACTATGTCTCGGTCATCCGTCTTCTCAAACACCATGTAGTGCGAGAAACCAAACGGAGGCGATCGAGTCTTGTGGGGATAAGTGCGCAAACCTCTGCAGAGTGTATAAACTAATCATGGTTAGCTGTGTCCCCGGTTATGGACAACTTGAGTATCTAGTACTTGGATTATCATGTGAATCTCAATATGTTACTCTAAATTAATTTTCTTGGGTTTTGTTTAATGATGATGCTTAATGGGGATTGAGAATGCTGTCAACCATTCTCAATGTTTAACAACCACCAAGATAGTTAAATAAAATTTATTCCTTTGAAGTAGGGAAAAATTGGCTTTTCGCAAAACTGTAACCATAGAGCTTTCCACCAGCCAAATATGCATATAGTATAGCTGTTTCATTCCATTACTCTCTATGTGTTACCTTGCCAGCATATTCCATGTGCTGACCCGTTTCGGGCTGCAACGTTAATGTTGCAAACTTTTTAGACGACGATTAAGGAGTTTTAGGTCGTGGTTCTATACTCAGTGATGCCGTTGGAGTTGATGGACTCACTTATCTTCCAAGCCTTCCGTTGTTATCGCTATTAGATGGCCTTAAGCCATATTTATTGTAATAGGTTCTCTCTTGAGACACTCGATGTAATAAGTGTGTGATTGCTACTCTGTTATAAATCCTCTGAGTACTGTGTGGTGTCAGCATTACTGATCCAGGGAAGACACCTGAGCACAGAGATCAGACTGTTTGAGGTCTGGTCGCTACAGAGATGGTATCAGAGCACACGCTGACTGTAGGACATGACCACTAAGCTAAAGACCTAGAACACTAATCACTCTCTTCTCTTCTGACCTCTCATCTTTTCTATTCTTTAGGATGGCGGATGCAAGGAACAAGTTCACGCAACCGGATGAAGATACACCCTTTGGACGCCACTTGAAGGAAGTCACTAGATACCTGAACATAGGATTACCAAGCTTCACCGGAACCTACAACGCCACTTTACCTGAAGAAGAGCGCTGGATGATTCAAGTTCAAGTTCCAGGAAGGACGTTCATGCCAGTCACTGAGTCCATAGAGTTTTCTTTTGATGCACCAACTTGGAGTCTAGGAAAGAGCATGGCAGCTCACATCGCCATGGGACGCATTGGAGAAGTCTACCGCAATGATCTCAAGGATACTATCTACCAGATTTGTGGGCGCCGAGATGAACACTGCGAGATGATCAGCACCAGAAGAGATAGATCAATTGCAGCTTTTATCCAGGAACTAAACTAGCATATTCAACGACAGGAGAACCAGATGTGTGCCGACATGATAGACCTGAAGAAGGCAAGGACAAGAATCAAGGAACTGGAGGAAGAATTCAAGGCTACACGTGAAGATTATGAAGAAGAAATTGAAGTATTGGTGGAGAAGAATGACGATCTGATCAAGAAGATCGAGATATTTATGGGAGGCCCTAGACCAGTAGATGAAGACGAAGAACCCAAGGAGATTCGCCCGGAAGACTACATCACCATCGACGACACCGACTCGGACCCAGATGACAGTGATGATGACTATGTTGATGAAGCCGGAGTAGATATCATGGAGTCTGCAACCGAAGAATATTTCTAGTAGACCACCTCATCAGTATAGTAATCCACCATGTAAATACAGTAGTCCGAGCACTTTTGCGATAGTTAGATCGATTGTATGCCCTTGTTTGATTAAATGAAGTGCATTGTTTGTTTTTGCCTCATGTGCATATGAGTAGTGTTTTCTCTTTAGACCCCCTCTATTCTTAAATCTCATCTTTTCTAAAACCTCAGATGCCTCCGAGACATGACCCCGGATTTACCTTTCCACCGGAGCTCACCCAGTTGATCCAGCAGCAGAACACATTGATGCAGTTGCTAGTCCAGAATCAGAATCAGGGGAAAAACAACAACAACCCACCACCACCACCACCACCTGTTGATCACTTAGCCCGTTTTCTTAGGCTGAATCCGTCGGTGTTTTCCAGTAGCACCAAGACGATAGTAGCAGATGATTGGCTCCGCAAGACAGCTAGAGAGTTGACCACAGCAGGATGCACAGATCCGGAGAAGGTGAAGTTTGCCGCACATCCTCTTGAAGGACCCGCAGCATCATGGTGGGAGAATTTCCCAACCACTTTCCCTATCGACACTGTCACATGGGACTAGTTTTAGCAGGCTTTTCGTACTGCCCATGTTTCAGCAGGAGCTATGGCCATGAAGAAGCGAGAGTTTCGTAACTTGCGCCAAGGAGGATGGACAGTTGGCCAGTATGTGGAGGACTTTAGTAAATTAGCACGTTATGCCCCAGATGACGTTGCTACAGATCCAGCTAAGCCGGAGAAGTTTCTGGAAGGACTAAATGATGAGTTGAGCATGCAGTTGATGGTAGCAACCTTCTACAACTACCAGGAGTTGGTAGACCGTGCTCTTATGATTGAAGGCAAGCAGCAACAAATTGAGAACCACAAGAGGAAGTATGGACAAGGGAAGTACAATTCAGGAGCTCAGCAGAAGCCACGTTTTACCCCTAGACCGGGAGGACATTTTCAGCATACCCATGGAGGAGGTAGCTCGCACAATCACAACTGCACCAAGAATGGTAATGGAAATGGAGGAAGCAACGGCCAGAACCGTACCAACCCGTCAACCCCAGCCAAGAAGGACCTGAGCCAAGTCACTTGCTTTAAGTGCCAGAAGACCGGACATTATGCCAATGAATGTCCTGAAGGCCAGAATGGCAATGGAAGCTCTGGGAAGAAGCCGAACCCTTTCAACAAGGGACAGGTGAACCACATTAACATGGAGGAGGTTGAAGAGCAGCCGGATGCCGTAATCGGTAAGTTTTTGGTTTAGTCATTTACTGCACTCGTTCTTTTTGATACTGGTGCATCGCATTCATACATATCAAGGGGATTTGTGGATAAGTATAACCTGCCCACTAAGGTTCTTAGAACACCTATGCTAGTAAGCTCACCAGGAGCGGAGTATATGGCCAGTCAAGGATGTTTTCAAGTGCCATTGAGTATAGGTAGGCATGTGTTTCCCTCGGATTTAATCATTTTGGAATCACAAGGATTGGATGTAATTCTGGGTATGGATTGGCTGTCGATGTATGGAGGAAACATCGATTGCACCAGTAAGACAATTTTGCTTACTACCCCAGAAGGGAGAAGGATCAAGTATGTATCCCGACATGTGCCAAAAGGGACTCAAGTAAATTGTTTAACATGAGTTGTGCAGGAGGAAGTACCAGTGGTAAGGGATTTTCCTGAAGTATTTCCAGAAGAGTTGCCAGGCATGCCACCGGATAGAGATATTTAGTTTTTGATTGAGCTATTGCCAGCCACAGGGCCAATATCAAAGAGACCATACAGGATGCCTGCAAAGGATTTGGTGGAGATTAAGAAGTAGATTAAGGAGTTACTGGATAAAGGTTATATTCGCCCAAGTTCGTCGCCTTGGGGATCACCAGTACTTCTAGTGGAGAAAAAGGATGGATCGTTAAGGATGGTTGTTGATTATCGAGGATTGAATGAAGTAACCATCAAGAACAAGTACCCACTACCAATGATCAATGATCTATTTGATAGATTGCAAGGAGCTAAGGTATTTTCCAAGATCGATCTGCGATCAGGATACCACCAGTTGAAGATTCGAGAACAGGATATACCTAAGACGGCTTTTACCACCAGGTATGGGCTATACGAGTATACCGTTATGTCATTGGTCTGACTAACGCACCTGCCTATTTTATGAACATGATGAACAAAGTGTTTATGGAGTTCTTGGATAAGTTCGTCGTGGTGTTCATTGATGATATTTTGGTTTACTCGAAAAGTGAAGAGTTGCATAAGGAACATTTGCATTTGGTTCTTGGAAAGCTCAGAGAACATCAACTATATGCCAAGTTTAGCAAATGTGAGTTTTGGTTGAAGGAAGTAGGATTCCTCGGACATGTTATATCCGGAGAAGGTATAGCAGTAGATCCCACTAAGGTTGATACCGTGACAAATTGGGAGGCACCAACAACAGTTGGAGATATCCAGAGTTTCCTTTGACTCGCAGGATACTACCGGAGATTTATTGAGAATTTCTCAAAGATTACGAAGCCTATGACTGAGTTATTAAAGAAGGATACCAAGTTCATATGGACCGAGGAGTGTGAGGCTAGTTTCCAGGAGTTGAAGAAACGCTTGGTTACTTCACCAGTGTTGATTTTGCCAGACTAGACCAAGGATTATGAGGTGTACTGCGACGCTTCACGTCGAGGACTTGGAGCAGTGCTTATGCAGGAAGGGAGAGTTGTTTCATATGCCTCAAGACAGCTTAAGCCTCATGAGTTGAATTATGCTACGCATGATTTGGAGTTAGCAGCCGTAGTGCATGCATTGAAAACATGGAGACATTTCCTCATTGGAAACCATTGCGAGGTGTACACAGATCATAAGAGTTTGAAGTACATTTTCACGCAGAAGGAGTTGAACCTCAAACAAAGGAGATGGTTGGAGCTCATCAAGGATTATGATATGAGATTGCATTACCACCCCGGAAAGGCTAATGTAGTAGCTGACGCATTGAGCCGTAAGAGCCATGTCAATACATTAATGACGGGAGAAATACCAAGGGAGTTAGCCAAAAATCTTCGTGAGCTATGTTTGGAAATAGTTCCGAGAGGCTATGTAGCAGCATTGGAGATTCAGTCAACTTTGATGGATAGAATCAAAGAAGCTCAGAAGACTGACAAGGAGATTGCCTCTATAAAGGAGAAAATAAGCGAAGGAAAGGCTAAAGGATTTCGTGAGGATGAGCACGACACCCTATGGTTTGAAGACCGTGTTTATGTGCCCAATGACCCGGAGATCAGGAAGTTGATTCTGCAAGAGGCACACGATTCACCATATTCGATTCTCCCAGGAAATACCAAGATGTATTTGGATTTGAAGGATATTTTCTGGTGGACCGGAATGAAGAAAGATATTGCAGAGTATGTAGCAGTTTGTGATGTATGTCAGAGAGTAAAGGCAGAGCATTAGAAGCCAGCAGGATTGCTACAGCCATTGCCGATAGCCGAATGGAAGTGGGGTAAGTTAGGCATGGATTTTATCACGGGATTACCCAGGACTCGTTCAGGCTATGACTCGATTTGGGTTGTAGTTGATCGGTTGACGAAAGTAGCTCATTTCATCCTGGTAAAGACCAGTTATACCAGTGCGAAGTTGGCAAAGATATACATGACCAGGATTGTATGCTTACATGGAGTTTTGAGGAGTATAGTATCAGATAGAGGAACCCAGTTTACCTCAAAATTCTGGAATCAGTTGCACAAAACTTTGGGAACCAGACTAGAGTTCAGCACAGCTTTTCATCCACAGATAGATGGACAGACTGAGAGAGTCAATCAGATTTTGGAGGACATGCTGAGAGCTTGTGCGCTAGATTATGGATCTAGTTGGGACGACAATTTGCCATATGCAGAATTCTCTTACAACAACAGCTATCAAACCAGTTTGAAGATGGCCCCTTTCGAAGCCTTGTACGGAAGGAGGTGCAGGACACCCTTGACGTGGGATGAAGTTGGAGACCGCCAGTTGTTTGGACCAGACTTGATTAAGGAGTCTGAACAGAAGGTGAAATTGATTCGCGATAGGCTCAAGATAGCCCAGTCCAGACAGAAGAGTTATGCAGATTCTAAACGCAAAGAGACAGTTTACGAAGTTGGGGATAGAGCTTATCTTTGAGTATCCCCACTTCGGGGAACAAAGCGTTTTGGTGTTAAAGGAAAGTTAGCGCCATGATTTGTAGGACCATACCGAGTATTGGAACGTATGGGAGAAGTGGCCTACAAGTTGGAATTACCTGAAGGATTGTCAGGAGTTCATGATGTGTTCCACGTTTCTTAGTTGAAGAAGTGTCACACGGAGATGGCTGACATACCCTTGAGAGACACAGTGCCATTGGAAGCAATTCGGTTGGACAGTGATTTGACCTATGAGGAGAAACCTATTAAGATTCTCGAGTTTGCCACCCGAGTCACCTGCAGCAAGGTTATCAAGTTTTGTAAGGTTCAGTGGAGCCACCACACGGAGGAAGAAGCCACCTGGGAGCGAGAGGAAGATTTGCTCAAGGACCACCCTCACCTATTTTCTAGCCAACCCGAATCTCGAGGGCGAGATTCATCTTAAGGGGGGTAGGTTTGTAACATCCCAAATTATCAATTTGGAATGTTATACATTAGATCATCAATGCATATCATATTTTATTTGCTTTTGGTTTGATCCTAGAAATTTCTACGCAACTCAAGGACCCACGTAGAGAGTGGGGGAATTCATTATTTTCATATTTGAGTTTTCTCAAATTTTGAGAATAGGATCATTTGATTTTAATTATTTTATCATCAATTATTTCTATTACAAAAATATGAGAGAGGGAATAAAATGACTTTCCCAAAATAAAGAAATATTGAGGATTTAATAATAAAATCAAACAAGATTTTATTTCGGAGTTTTTCGGTATTTTATTTGAATTTAGGAAAAATGCGCGTTTTTCAAAATTGCATCTAGGCCCCAAATAAATGTTCACCTTCTGCGTCTTGATTTTAGAAGCCCGGGAAAATTTCTTTCGGGATTTTTGGAGTCCGTTTAGTATTTCTTTTATTTGTTTTTCTGCACGGAATAATTAAAAAAACGCGAACCGACTTCGGGCCGTACCCGAGCGGGACACCGCCCGGGGGCAGCCTTTAAATGGAGCCACCCCGAGCCGCCCCAGCCCACCGCGCCCGAAATCAGAGCCGCCGCCGCCGCCGCCCGCCGCAGGAGCCGCCGCCGCCGGACCCAGGTCAACCTCGTTTCCACCGTCGTTTTTTTTTTAAAATCACGGTTTTTTTTAGTTTCGGTTTTTTTAAATAGATCTGTTTTTCCGATTTATCTAATTAGCGAGCGTTCGTCCATTTGTTCGTTCTAGCGAACGTTTGTCGTTTCTCTTTTTTCGGATTAAATCCGCGATTTTTCTGATCGCGATTCCTCATCCGATTTTCGTTTTAGTATAACTTTTCGCTCGGTTATCGGAATCAGGCGATTCAAGCGCCTGGAGTTTCATATCGAAACCGTCTAACCGTTTAACCAACTTAAACAAGTTTTTGCCACTGTAAAAATTTCCCTAGATCCAGAATAGTAAACAAAGCCTGTTCCTTTCGCCGTTTGACTTTTGTTGCTTCGTTTGATTTGATTCTTTTTGCAAACCGGAGTTCTTAAGTTGAACTTTCTGGTTAGATCTCTTATTCGAGTTTTACCTGTGCATTAGATGAATACTTATTGTATGCTTGTTTGTTTGTCTGCGATAGAATACCCGGAGTGCGCCGCCTGTTACTTCGAATCTCTAGGTTTCGCGGATCATCAGCAAGGCAAGTAACACTTTGATCATACCTCCTACTACCCAGTTTTATTGCATTAGATAAATCCTCAAACATTGCATGATTAGGATCTAATTAAATTGTGCGATGGGAAGTAGTTGAGGTAGTACCTATTACATGTTGTATTATCAAACCTTTGGGAGTTACTTCTACGTTTTCCTATTATGCCATGCTATGTGAGTGATATCCGTGACAGCTGTGAGTTTGTTAATTAAGGGTTTATCTAAGGTGGCAACTTAAACACACATCTGGGTGGATTGAGGTACCTGGGTATTCCAGGATTGCCTGTTTTTCTTTATGGACCGCCACCCAGGCCCAAAGGGATCATGAGATTTTTCATACTAGAAACTTCCGTGTGCAGCCACAAGCTATTATGGGCTCTAGCATAGTTGATTAAGTCGTGCGAACTCTTACAAGGTAGACTAGCAGATGTAGGGGAAAGTAGGTGTAACGGTCTATCCATCGTAAGGTGCTGGTGCTTCTGAAAGACTATGTCTCGGTCATCTGTCTTCTCAAACACCATGTAGTGCGAGAAACCAAACGGAGGTGATCGAGTCTTGTGGGGAAAAGTGCGCAAACCTCTGCAGAGTGTATAAACTAATCATGGTTAGCCGTGTCCCCGGTTATGGACAACTTGAGTATCTAGTACTTGGATTATCATGTGAATCTTAACATGTTACTCTAAATTAATTTTCTTGGGTTTTGTTTAATGATGATGCTTAATGGGGATTGAGAATGCTGTCAACAATTCTCAATGTTTAACAACCACCAAGATAGTTAAATAAAATATATTCCTTTGCAGTAGGGAAAAATTGGCTTTTCGCAAAACTGTAACCATAGAGCTTTCCACCAGCCAAATATGCATATAGTATAGTTGTTTCATTCCATTACTCTCTATGTGTTACCTTGCCAGCATATTCCATGTGCTGACCCGTTTTGGGTTGCAACGTTAATGTTGCAGACTTTTCAGACGACGATTAAGGAGTTTTAGGTCGTGGTTCTATACTCAGTGATGCCGTTGGAGTTGATGGACTCACTTATCTTCCAAGCCTTCCGTTGTTATAGTTATTAGATGGCCTTAAGCCATATTTATTGTAATAAGTTCTCTCTTGAGACACTCGATGTAATAAGTGTGTGGTTGCTACTCTGTTATAAATCCTCCGAGTACTGTGTGGTGTCAGCATTACTAATCCAGGGATGACACCTCAGCAAAGAGATCAGACTGTTTGAGGTCTGGTCGCTACAACGGGAGAAGGGTGATGAGGTTTTTGGGGAGCGCTCAGTGCGACTACTGACTTCTTCGTCACGGACGCCCCGGACTCCGACGACTACTTCCCCGACATCGACAACCTCCTTGACGACATGGCTGGCAAGGACATTGACCCCAAGTCCAGTACTACTGTTGCTGCTGTCACGTATGTGTTCTTCTTCTTTCTGTTAGATGTCCTGCCACAGTTTCTTGTACTAGTACTTGCCCTAGACGTGTTAGGTTCTACTCCATATATGCAACTAGCTCTATTGTCTGCTCTAGATATGTTAGGCTACAGTTCATATATGCAAATGTTATTTACCTTCTCTCTGTCAGAACGCATGACTTGTTTTATCTCTACTATATTAGTCATGCTTTATCTAGTATTTCTGTTAATAAAATCATTTGGTAAATTGCTCATATTTCCAACAATCCAAAAAACTTATTATAGGCAATTTGCCCCAAGTGGTTTTGCTGCTTCCATGAGACCTCCTATGTTTGAGGGTATCCACTATAAGAGGTGGCGCGTGAGAGCGGTCTTATGGTTTCAAACCATGAGTTGCTATGACGCCACGCTTGGCAAGCCTGAAGGGGAGTTTGATGCCCAACAGGAACAAGCTTTTCAGAAAATGGATACTCTGTTTAAGGCTGCTCTCTTGAGTGTTCTTGGTGAGAACATAGTTGATGCTTATGCGTCAATTGACAATGGAAATGATATGTGGGACGCACTCGAAGCCAAGTTTGGGGTCTCGGATGCAGCACTGAGCTGTACATCATGGAGCAATTCTATGATTACAAGATGACTGAAGAGCGCTCCGTGGTTGAGCAAGCTCATGAGATACAGTCATTTGCTAGAGAACTTGAGCACTTCAACTGTATGCTACCGGACAAGTTTGTTGCCGGAGGTATCATCACCAAGCTTCCTCCTTCGTGGAGGAACTTTGCTACCTTACTGAAGCATAAGAGACAGGAGTTTTATGTTCCGGATCTCATTGGTACTCTTGATTTCGAAGAAAAGGCGAGAGAAAAGGACACACGTGCTCGAGGTATTGAGGGAGGATCTAGTGCCAATCTGGTACAGAAGAAGAACTTCCAGCCCCACAAGTTCAAGAACAAGGGCAAGTTTGATGGTAAAGCAAAATTTGATGGGAAGAACAAGGCTGTGCAACACACGAACTTCAAGAAGAAGAATGACAAGAAGAAAGGTGTTTGTCATGTGTGTGGGGATCCTGATCATTGGGATCCTAGTTGCCCTAATCACTATGACAAGCGTCATCCTGGGAAAGGCGGCAAGACTGCTAATGTTGTCATTGGAGACATTGACATGAAGGATGCTGGGTATGGTATATTTCCCACTATTCTTTCAGTATGTCATTCTCCTGATTGGTTGATTGACACGGGTGCTAATGTGCATGTATGCGGTGATATTTCCATGTTTTCGTCTTATCAGACTGCAGAGACTTCAACCGCGCTGATGGGCAACGGTTCAAGTGCTTCTGTTCGTGGTGTTGGCACGGTCGATCTGAAGTTTACTTCGGGGAAGATCGTGCGGCTGAAGAACGTGCATTATGTCCCCTCCGTCAATAAAAATCTTGTTAGCGGATCTCTTCTGTGTAGAGATGGCTATAAGCTTGTCTTTGAGTCGAATAAATTTGTAATATCCAAGTATGGAACCTTTGTTGGTAAAGGCTATGAGTCAGGAGGCCTATTTCGTTTATCCTTATCAGACATTTGCAATAAAGTTGTTAATCATGTTTGCAACAATAGTGAATCAAATGTCTGGCATTCACGTCTTTGTCATGTTAACTTTGGTTGCATGTCGCGACTAGCGAAGTTGAACTTAATCCCTAGTTTCACCACTGTCAAGGGATCTAAGTGTCAAGTTTGTGTGCAAGCTAAGCAACCTCGTAAGTCTCACACGACTGCGGAAACGAGAAACCTTGCACCACTAGAGCTCATACATTCAGATCTTTGTGAAATGAATGGTGTTTTGACAAAAGGTGGAAAGAAATATTTCATGACGTTAATTGACGACTCCACTAGATACTGCCATGTGTATCTTCTGAAATCTAAGGATGAGGCTTTGAACTTTTTCAAGATCTATAAAGCTGAAGTGGAAAACCAACTTGATCGGAAAATCAAGAGGCTTAGGTCCGACCATGGTGGAGAGTATTTTTCCAATGAATTTGATGCTTTTTGTGCGGAACATGGTATAATCCATGAGAGGACGCCTCCCTACTCACCTCAGTCAAATGGGGTGGCCGAAAGAAAGAACTGTACTCTAATTGATTTGGTTAACTCCATGTTAGACACATCAGTCTTTCCAAGGCATGGTGGGGGGAGGCGATATTGACAGCATGTCATGTCCTAAACCGAGTCCCCAGAAAGAACAGAGAGATAACTCCATTCGAGGAATGGGAGAAGAAAAGGTTAAAGCTCTCTTATCTACGAACCTGGGGTTGTTTGGCGAAAGTTAATGTGCCAATTCCAAAGAAGAGCAAGTTTGGACCAAAGACTGTGGATTGTGTTTTCCTGGGATATGCTTTTATAGCATTGGCTATAGATTCTTGGTTCTAAAATCTGAGGTGCCTGATATGCATGTCGGTACGATCATGGAGTCGAATGATGCGACTTTCTTTTAAGATATCTTTCCCATGAAGGATATCGCTACCTCATCTAATCAGGAGATGCCTAGTTCATCGAATCAGGAACTAGTTACAATTACTGAACCTGCCATTTCGATGGAACACTTTGAAAATCCTGTGGAGGAGAACAATGAAGTTCCTACTAGGAGCAAGAGACAGAGGACTACAAAGTCCTTTGGTGATGATTTTATTGTGTATCTCATAGATGATACTCCCAGTTCTATTTCAGAGGCCTATGCATTTGAAGATGCTGACTACTGGAAGGATGTGGTTCATAGCGAGATGGATTCCATCTTCGCGAATGAAACTTGGGAGATAACTGATCGTCCTTATGGGTGCAAACCTGTAGGATGCAAATGGGTATTCAAGAAGAAGCATAGGCATGATGGTACTATTGAAAAGTACAAGGCTCGATTCGTGGCTAAGGGTTATACCCAAAAGGAAGGTGAAGACTTCTTTGATACTTACTCACCTGTGGCTCGACTGACCACTATTCGAGTTCTACTTTCACTAGCTGCCTCACATGGTCTTCTCATTCATCAAATGGATGTTAAGACTGCTTTCCTAAATGGAGAGTTGGACGAGGAAATTTATATGGAACAACCAGATGGGTTTGTACTAGATGGTCAGGAAGGAAAAGTGTGCAAGTTGCTAAAGTCTTTGTATGGACTCAAGCAAGCACCCAAATAGTGGCATGAGAAGTTTGAAAGAACTTTAACAGATGCAGGCTTTGTTGTAAACGAAGCTGACAAATGTGTGTACTATCGCCATGGTGGGGGCGAGGGAGTTATCCTTTGCTTGTATGTTGATGGCATACTGATTTCCGGAACAAATCTGAATGTAATTAAGGAGGTCAAGGATTTCCTATCTCGCTGTTTTGAGATGAAGGATTTAGGAGTGGCTGATGTCATTCTGAACATCAAGTTGTTGAGAGACGATGATGGTGGGATTACATTACTTCAATCTCACTATGTGGAAAAGATCTTGAGTCGCTTTGGCTATAGTGACTGCAAGCCCTGTCCAACACCATATGATGGGAGTGTGTTACTTCGAAAGAATCGAAGAACTGCTAGAGATCAATTGAAGTATTCTCAGATTATTGGCTAGCTTATGTACTTAGCCAGTGCTACAAGACCTGACATCTCTTTTGCTGTTAGCAAACTGAGTTGGTTTGTCTCAAAACCAGGAGATGTGCATTGGAAAGCTCTAGAGAGACTTTTGCGTTATTTGAAAGGCACTGCAAATTATGGAATTCACTACACTGGGCACCTGTCGTGGTTTTGTCATGGTAGATGTCCTCATGAAAGGACTTAGTCGTGGAGCCATCGCTACGGGTTAGCTTAAAGGGGTTAAACTGGACAGGGGACAAGAGAGTTTTATACTAGTTCGGCCCCTTATGATGAAGGTAAAAGCCTACATCTAGTTGTGATGGAATTGCTGGGGGTTCGATGACCAGGGAGCGAATCCCCTTTGCCTGGATCTCGAGTTGTTGTTTTGTTGTCCCTAAACCGCCGCTGAGTCGTCCCTTTATATACATAGGCCGACGCCGTCGGTTTACAGAGTCCCGAGGCTGGATCGTTAACGTGTCCAACTCGGTCTCTATCCTTCCTATCTTACAATGCAAGTTACATGAGAAAGTCGGTTTACATCTACAGGCCTTAACCCGCCTTTGGGCCTTGGGCCTTCGTAAAGCGCCACCATCCTCACGTCTTCATGGGCTTCTAATCTTCATAGAGTTAACCCGGCTACTCCTGGACGGTTTACGTCCAGTAGTAATATCCCCAACATTAGGCCCCAGATTGATTTGAACTTGTTCATGTCAATATTCAACACTTGGAAAAATTCTTGCCCTTGCACCTTCGCATGGATCTTGTAAACCGCCCTGACATCACCCTCCGGATTTGTAGTAAACCGACGTGATGTCATCTATTCATTAAATCAGAAGATGCCTTTTATTAATGAGCATCCAACCATCAAGGCGACAATTCTATTAAATATCCATTTTTGAGCTCCTCGATTCCCGCATTTGTCGCTTATATCTTCGCTTTATAAATAGGGCTGAGGCCCCTTTTTCTTTTCCCTCCGCTGCCTCTTCGTCTCTTCTTCCTCCTCGCGATACCTCTGCACCTGAGCGCCGCCGCCGTCATCGAGATTCGTCTCTGCCTCATCGTTGGCCGCTGCATCGACCTGAACGCTCCAGAGAAACGCGGCACACCTCCGCTACCTTAACATCTTCGGTAAGTCTTCCCCCTTTTCTTCGTAGATCCACTTTAGGGTTTTCGTGTTCATCGGAGTTCGTCGCAGCTCCGGTGGTGTTCTTCTCTTTTCTTCCCAGTAGCATCAAAAACTAGTTAAATCTGTTAGCTCTTCGTGCGACTGTAGCCATAATCTCACTTTTCCTTATCTGATCATCCCCTTCATATAGGAGAAAACTCATCTGAACCTGATGAACTAGTATCTGTAACTTAGGTCTTGAATATATTCTCGTTTTCTGTCATATCATAGATCTGAAATCACCATATAAATCTGTGAAACTTGTTTCCCTCACTTAGGTATTTTTAGATATGTACCCTTCACACCAATATGGGCGGTTTAACTTTTTGAAGTATGATAATCCGGCAGGTACCATTAGTCCCCTTTTAAACCGCCAATTCATTTATACTCCGGTTTAACAGTATGCATATACCTCTACTTCTCTTCATTGCTTTACCATTCATAAATACTCTGTCATCAGTAGTTTACAACTTTTTTCGATTTACAAATTTCACATGCTTGGATTCCTTTTCCCTCAATCTGTTGTACCTTATGCATCATCATTAATGAATCATAAACCGGCAATTATTTTCTCCCCAGCTCTTCTCTTGCAATGGCCAAACAGTGCTATTCCTGTAACTGGGTCCCTTCCCGGGTTACTGAAGAGCAACTGAATGGAATGGTTAAGATTGGCACCTTACCGAAGAAGAATGAGATCCGGTGGCGAGTTCCTGGGCCGGAAAATCCTCCTACCCCCAAACAGAGTGAAGTAGTGGTGTTTGTTGATCATATAGGTTGTGGCTTTAAACTGCCCGGATCGAAGTTTTTTCGAGATGTACTTGCTAGCTTTCAGCTCCATCCTCAAGATATTGGACCCAACTCGGTATCCAGTATATGCAACTTTCAAGTCTTTTGTGAAGCGTACCTTCAAGAAGAACCAACTGTCGAGTTGTTCTGGGATTTCTTCCATTTAAACCGTCGCGCCGAGTTTGTAGACGGACCCAATACTAAACTTGGAGGTGTCTCAATTCAGAAAAGGAAAGAGGTTGACTTTCCTCATGGCAAACTTTACAGTCACCCAAAAGAGTGCAATCAAACTTGGTTCTATTGCAGAGACACCTCTCCTGAAGATGAGAACCCTCTGCTGGGTTATAGTGCTCACCGGCTTGCTAATACTCATCCTCTTCCGCAACGACTAAGTGCCCAGGAACGGGCCTCGTACGCACCTCAACTCGCCAAGCTTAGAGCCTTTATGGCCAACGGTTTAACAGGTGTGGACTTCGTCCGTTGCTGGATATCCTGGAGTATCCTGCCGTTAAGTCGCCGCACCGGTTTAATGTGCGAGTACACTGGTGATGTACAAGACTCCCAACGTCATATCAATATTCAGCTAACAGATGAGGAAGTCACTGAGTCTGTCAAGAAAATGTTGAATGAACCGGAAGCTGTCTGCAGCAAGACCAGGTTAAGCCCTTTTGCACGCAAAACAAATCGCCCGTTGTAAGTATTGTCTGTACTTTCGCTTTACGCCCGATATTTTTGGACTTGTGCAATCTTTGAATACCCTCTACCCATCTTTGAACAGGGTGATGATCCGTTCTGGAAAAAGAAACCTCAGAAGAAAGCAGTGAAGCCTTCTCGTCCTAAAATAAAAGTTGTCAAGAAAACCCGAAGAGAAAAGCGCCTGAACCCATCGGTTTAGACCTTGATGACGACCCGGACGAACCGGACGCAGAGGTAGAACTTGATTCACTTGGTTCACTTTTCATGCATCTCATTGAAAATGATATTTATCAGGAGGACGTTGAGGGCAGCCAAGCTGACGATGCAGAGGTAATTATCCATTCCTCCGGTTCAGACTCTCTGCCAACACAAAAAATCCGTCAAGCAGTCCGGAAAGTAAGATTTTCTCACCCTCTTGCTCACTTGGATCCAACATTTATTTTGAAGAAGCAGCGGCACGAGGCTCACCGTACAACCCGGCACAGCGGTCAAACGGTCACTTCGACCAGTTTACCGAATACCCCGGTCCGAAAATGCCGAACTGAGGTCTCACCCACTTCTAACACTTCTTATCCCAAGGCCGGCTATTTCCGACAACCTCTTAATCCGTCCGATTCGAATTATCAGGTGACACCTCCTTCATCCTCTGGCGAGTCAACAGCGACACAACTCCCTCCCCTTAAGACCGTTGTTGGGTAAGTTTTAACTAAATTTGTTGACGCTTTGTATTTGCATGTTGTTTTCATCCTTGCATCTTTTCCTTTTCAGAGCCAAGGCTAGACCCAGCAAGAAAACTCGGGTGAATAAACCGTCTGAAGAATTGGTTGTTGAACCGGAGCAAACCACTGAACCGGAAGGTCCTCATGTAGACATTGTTGTTCATGAACCACCCCCTCCGGATCATGATTTGAATGAGCAAACAGAAGCTGAAGTAGCAGACCTTGTCGACAAACCGACAAGCCTGATCCATAATGATGATGGACCGCCCAGTCCGGTGAAGGCTAGTGATATCCCAACAACTCCAACACGGACTACTGGTAACAAGGAAGATGATGTTGTCATCACTAGTGTTGGTCATGTTGGGGAACGTAGCATAAATTCAAAATTTTCCTACGTGTCACCAAGATCTATCTATGGAGTCATCTAGCAACGAGGGAGGAGTGGATCTACATACCCTTGTAGATCGCACGCGGAAGCGTTCAAGAGAACGGGGTTGATGGAGTCGTACTCGTCGTGATCCAAATCACCGATGATCCTAGCGCCGAACGGACGGCACCTCCGCGTTCAACACACGTACGGAGCAGCGATGTCTCCTCCTTCTTGATCCATCAAGGGGGGAGGAGAGGTTGATGGAGATCCAGCAACACGACGGCGTGGTGGTGGAAGTAGCGGGATTCCAACAGGGCTTCGCCAAGCGCTGCGGGAGGAGGGAAATGTGTCATGGGAGGGAGAGGGAGGCGCCAGGGCTTAGGTGTCGTTGCCCTCCCTTCCCCCCACTATATATAGGGCCAAGGGAGAGGGGGAGGGCGCAGCCTTGCCCCTTCCTCCAAGGAAGGGTGCGGCCAAGGGGGGGAAGGAGTCCATCCTCCCCAAGGCACCTCGGAGGTGCCTTCCCCCTTTAGGACTCTCCCCTCCTCTTGTCCCTTTGGCGCATGGGCCTCTAGGGGCTGGTGCCCTTGGCCCATGTAGGCCAAGGCGCACCCCCTACAGCCCATGTGGCCCCCGGGGCAGGTGGCCCCACCCGGTGGACCCCCGGAACCCTTCCGGTGGTCCTGGTACAATACTGTGACCCCGAAACTTGTCCCGATGGCCGAAATAGCACTTCCTATATATAATTCTTTACCTCCGGACCATTCCGGAACTCCTCGTGACGTCCGGGATCTCATCCGGGACCCCGAACAACTTTCGGGTTACCGCATACTAATATCTCTATAACCCTAGCGTCACCGAACCTTAAGTGTGTAGACCCTACGGGTTCGGGAGACATGCAGACATGACCGAGATGACTCTCCGGTCAATAACCAACAGCGGGATCTGGATACCCATGTTGGCTCCCACATGTTCCACGATGATCTCATTGGATGAACCACGATGTCAAGGACTTAATCAATCCCGTATACAATTCCCTTTGTCTATCGGTACGACACTTGCCCGAGATTCGATCGTCGGTATCCCGATACCTTGTTCAATCTCGTTACCGGCAAGTCTCTTTACTCGTTCCATAACACATCATCCCGTGATCAACTCCTTGATCACATTGTGCACATTATGATGATGTCCTACCGAGTGGGCCCAGAGATACCTCTCCGTTTACACGGAGTGACAAATCCCAGTCTCGATTCGTGCCAACCCAACAGACACTTTCGGAGATACCCGTAGTGTACCTTTATAGCCACCCAGTTACGTTGTGACGTTTGGCACACCCAAAGCACTCCTACGGTATCCGGGAGTTGCACAATCTCATGGTCTAAGGAAATGATACTTGACATTAGAAAAGCTTTAGCATACGAACTACACGATCTAGTGCTATGCTTAGGATTGGGTCTTGTCCATCACATCATTCTCCTAATGATGCGATCCCGTTATCAACGATATCCAATGTCCATGGTCAGGAAACTGTAACCATCTATTGATCAACGAGCTAGTCAACTAGAGGCTTACTAGGGACATGATGTTGTCTATGTATCCACACATGTATCTGAGTTTCCTATCAATACAATTCTAGCATGGATAATAAACGATTATCATGAACAAGGAAATATAATAATAATCAATTTATTATTGCCTCTAGGGCATATTTCCAACAGTCTCCCACTTGCACTAGAGTCAATAATCTAGTTCACATCGATATGTGATTAACACTCAAGGTCACATCCCCATGTGACTAACACCCAAAGAGTTTACAAAGTCAATAATCTAGTTCACATTTACCATGTGATTAACACTCGATGAGTTCTGGATTTGATCATGTTATGCTTGTGAGAGAGGTTATAGTCAACGGGTCTGAACCTTCCAGATCCGTGTGTGCTTTACAAATCTCTATGTCATCTCCTAGATGCAGCTACCACGTTCTATTTGGAGCTATTCCAAATAACTGTTCTACTATACGAATCCAGTTTACTACTCAGAATAATCTGGATTAGTGTCAAAGTTTGCATCGGCGTAACCCTTTACGACGAACTCTTTTACCACCTCCATAATCGAGAAAATTCCTTAGTCCACTAGTTACTAAGGATAACTTTGACCGCTGTCCTGTGATCCATTCTTGGATCACTCTTGTACCCCTTGACTGACTCATGGCAAGGCACACTTCAGGTGCGGTACACAGCATAGCATACTGTAGAGCCTACGTCTTAAGCATAGGGGACGACCTTCGTCCTTTCTCTCTATTCTGCGTGGTCGAGCTTTAAGTCTTAACTTCATACCTTACAACTCAGGCAAGAACTCCTTCTTTGACTGATCCATCTTGAACACCTTCAAGATCATGTCAAGGTATGTGCTCATTTGAAAGTGCCATTAAGCATTTTGATCTATCTTTATAGATCTTGATGCTCAATGTTCAAGTAGCTTGAACTAGGCTTTCCATTGAAAAACACTTTCCAAATAACCCTATATGCTTTCCAGAAATTCTACGTCATTTCTGATCAACAATATGTCAACAACATATATTTATCAGAAATTCTATAGTGCTCCCACTCACTTCTTTGGAAATACAAGTTTCTCATAAACTTTGTATACACCCAAAATCTTTGATCATCTCATCAAAGCATACATTCCAACTCTGAGATGCTTACTCCAGTCCTCAGAAGGATTGCTGGAGCTTTGCATACTTATTAGCATCTTTCAGGATTGACAAAACCTTCCGGTTGTATCACATACAACCTTTCCTCAAAAATCGTCGAGGAAACAATGGTTTTTGGCATCCTATCTGCAAGATTTCACAAATAATGCAGTAATTGCTAATATAATTCCAACAGACTCTTAGCATCGCTACGAGTGAGAAAGTCTCATCGTAGTCAACTCCTTGAACTTGTCGGGAAACTTCTTAACGACAAGTTGAGCTTTCTTAATGGTGATACTTACAATCATTGTCCGTCTTCCTTTTAAAATCCATCTGCACTCAACAGCCTTACGACCATCAAGTAGTTCTTCCAAAGTCTACACTTTGTTTTCATTCATGGATCCTATCTCGGATTTTATGGCCTCGAGCCATTTATCGGAATCCGGGCCCACCATCGCTTCTCCATAGCTCGTAGGTTCATTGTTGTCTAGCAACATGACTTCCAAGACAGGATTACATACCACTCTGAAGTAGCACGCATCCTTGTCATCCCACGAGGTTTGGTAGTGACTTGATCTGAAGTTTCATGATCACTATCATAAGCTTCCACTTCAATTGGTGTAGGTGCCACATGAACAACTCATGTGCCGTGCCACACACTAGTTGAAGAGACGGTTCAATAACCTCATCAAGTCTCCACCATCCTCCCACTCAATTCCTTCGAGAGAAACTTTTTCTCGAGAAAGGACCCGATTCTAGAAACAATCCCTTATTGCTTTCGGATCTGAGACAGGAGGTATACCCAACTGTTTTGGGTGTCCTATGAAGATGCATTTATCCGCTTTGGGTTCGAGCTTATCAGCCTGAAACTTTTTCACATAAGCGTCGCAGCCCCACACTTTTAAGAAATGACAGCTTAGGTTTCTGTAAACCATAGTTCATACGGTGTCATCTCATCGGAATTACGTGGTGCCCTATTTAAAGTGAATGTGGTTGTCTCTAATGCCTAACCCATGAACTATTGTGGTAATTCGATAAGAGACATCATGGTATGCATCATATCCAATAGGGTGCAGTTATGATGTTCGGACATACCATCACACTATGGTGTTCCAGGCTGTATTAGTTGTGAAACAATTTCCACAATGTCTTAATTATGTGCCAAACTCGTAATTCAGATATTCATCTCTATGATCATATCATAGATCTTTTATCCTCTTGTCACGACGATCTTTCAACTTCACCCTGAAATTACTTGAACCTTTTAATAATTCAGACTCGTGATTCATCAAGTAAATATACTCAACATCTACTCAAATCATCTGTGAAGTAAGAACATAACGATATCCACTACATGCCTCAGCACTCATTGGATTGCACACATCAAAATGTATTACTTCCAACAAGTTGCTTTCTAGTTCCATTTTACTGAAAACGAGGCTTTCAGTCATCTTGCCGATGTGGTATGATTTGCATGTCTCAAGTGATTTCAAAATCAAGTGAGTCCAAACGGTCCATTTGCATGGAGTTTCTTCATGCATATACACCAATAGACATGGTTCGCATGTCTCAAACTTTTCAAAACGAGTGAGCCCAAAGATCCATCAACATGGAGCTTCTTCATGCGTTTTATACCGATATGACTTAAGTGGCAGTGCCACAAGTAGGTGGTACTATCATTACTATCTTTTGGCATGAACATGTGTATCACTACGATCGAGATTCAATAAACCATTCATTTCAGGCGTAAGACCATTGAAGGTATTATTCAAATAAACAGAGTAACAATTATTCTCCTTAAATGAATAACTGTATTGCGATAGTCATAATCCAATCATGTCTATGCTCAACGCAAACACCAATCTCGATGGTAGAGGGAGCGTGCGATGTTTGATCATATCAACATTGGAAACACTTCCAACACATATCGTCAGCTCACCTTTAGCTAGTCTCCGTTTATTCCGTAGCTTTTATTTCGAGTTACTAACACTTAGCAACCGAACCGGTATCTAATACCCTGGTGCTACTAGGAGTACTAGTAAAGTACACATTAACACAATGTATATCCAATATACTTCTATCGACCTTGCCAGCCTTCTGATCTACCAAGTATCTAGGGTAATTCTGCTCCAGTGGCTGTTCCCCTTATTACAGAAGCACTTAGTCTCGGGTTTGGGTTCAACCTTGGGTTTCTTCACTAGAGCAGCAGCTGATTTGCCGTTTCATGAAGTATCCCTTTGCCCTTGCCCTTCTTGAAACTAGTGGTTTCACCAACCATCAACAATTGATGCTCCTTCTTGATTTCTACTTTTGTGGTGTCAAACATCGCGAATATCTCAAGGATCATCATATATGTCCCTGATATATTATAGTTCATCACGAAGCTCAAGCAGCTTGGTGGTAATGACTTCGGAGAACCATCACTATTTCATCTGGAAGATCAACTCCCACTCGATTCAAGCGATTGTTGTACTCAGACAATCTGAGCACAAGTTCAACAATTGAGCTTTTCTCCCTTAGTTTGCAGGCTAAGAAAATCATCGGAGGTCTTATACCTCTTGACGTGGGCACGAGCCTGAAATCCCAATTTCAGCCCTCGAAACATCTCATATGTTTCGCGACGTTTCAAAACGTCTTCGGTGCCTCAACTCTAAACCGTTTAACTGAACTATCACGTAGTTATCAAAATGTGTATGTCAGATGTTCGCAACATCCACAGACAACGTTCGAGGTTCAGCACACTGAGCGGTGCATTAAGGACATAAGCCTTCTATGAAGCAATGAGGACAATCCTCAGTTTACGGACCTAGTCCGCATAATTGCTACTATCAACTTTCAACTAAATTTTCTCTAGGAACATATCTAAACAGTAGAACTGAAGCGCGAGCTACGACATAATTTGGAAAGACCTTTTGACTATGTTCAGGATAATTAAGTTCATCTTATGAACTCCCACTCAGATAGACATACCTCTAGTCATCTAAGTGATTACATGATCTGAGTCAACTAGGCCGTGTCCGATCATCACGTGAGACGGACTAGTCAACATCGGTGAACATCTTCATGTTGATCGTATCTACCATACGGCTCATGCTCGACCTTTCGGTCTCTTGTGTTCCGAGGCCATGTCTGTACATGCTAGGCTCGTCAACACCCATTGTATTCGAACGTAAGAATCTATCACACCCGATCATCACTTGGTGCTTCGAACTTTCGCAACGGTGCACAGTTAGGGGGAACACTTTCTTGAAATTTTAATGAGGGATCATCTTATTTACTACCGTCGTTCTAAGTAAACAAGATGTATAAACATGATAAACATCACATGCAATCAAATAGTGACATGATATGGCCAATATCATATTGCTCCTTTTGATCTCCATCTTCGGGGCTCCATGATCATCATCGTCACCGGCATGACACCATGATCTCCATCATCATGATCTCCATCATCGTGTCTTGAAGTTGTCTCGTCAACTATTACTTCTACTACTACAGCTAACGGTTAGCAATAAAGTAAAGTAATTACATGACGTTTATGTTGACACGCAGGTCATAAATAAATTAAGACAACTCCTATGGCTCCTGCCGGTTGTCATACTCATCGACATGCAAGTCGTGATTCTATTACAAGAACATGATCAATCTCATACATCACATATATCATTCATCACATCCTTTGGCCATATCACATCACATAGCATACCCTGCAAAAACAAGTTAGACGTCCTCTAATTGTTGTTTGCATGTTTTACGTGGCTGCTATGGGTTTCTAGCAAGAACGTTTCTTACCTACGCAAAACCACAACGTGATATGCCAATTGGCTATTTACCCTTCATAAGGACCCTTTTCATCGAATCCGATCCGACTAAAGTAGGAGAGACAGACACCCGCTAGCCACCTTATGCAACTAGTGCATGTCAGTCGGTGGAACCAGTCTCACGTAAGAGTACGTGTAAGGTCGGTCCGGGCCGCTTCATCCCACGATGCCGCCGAATCAAGATAAGACTAGTAACGGCAAGCATATTGAACAAAATCAACGCCCACAACTACTTTGTGTTCTACTCGTGCATAGAAACTACGCATAGACCTAGCTCATGATGCCACTGTTGGGGAACGTAGCATAAATTCAAAATTTTCCTACGTGTCACCAAGATCTATCTATGGAGTCATCTAGCAACGAGGGAGGAGTGGATCTACATACCCTTGTAGATCGTGCGCGGAAGCGTTCAAGAGAACGGGGTTGATGGAGTCGTACTCGTCGTGATCCAAATCACCGATGATCCTAGCGCCGAACGGACGGCACCTCCGCGTTCAACACACGTACGGAGCAGCGACGTCTCCTCCTTCTTGATCCAGAAAGGGGGAGGAGAAGTTGATGGAGATCCAGCAGCACGACGGCGTGGTGGTGGAAGTAGCGGGATTCCAACAGGGCTTCGCCAAGCGCTGCGGGAGGAGGGAGATGTGTCATGGGAGGGAGAGGGAGGCGCCAGGGCTTAGGTGTCGTTGCCCTCCCTTCCCCCCACTATATATAGGGCCAAGGGAGAGGGGGAGGGCACAGCCTTGCCCCTTCCTCCAAGGAAGGGTGCGGCCAAGGGGGGGAAGGAGTCCATCCTCCCCAAGGCACCTCGGAGGTGCCTTCGACCTTTAGGACTCTACCCTCCTCTTGTCCCTTTGGCGCATGGGCCTCTAGGGGCTGGTGCCCTTGGCCTATATAGGCCAAGGCACACCCCCTACAGCCCATGTGGCCCCCGGGGCAGGTGGCCCCACCCGGTGGACCCCCGGGACCCTTCCGGTAGTCCCGGTACAATACCGGTGACCCCGAAACTTGTCCCGATGGCCGAAATAGCACTTCCTATATATAATTCTTTACCTCCGGACCATTCCGGAACTCCTCGTGACGTCCGGGATCTCATCCGGGACTCCGAACAACTTTCGGGTTACCGCATACTAATATCTCTATAACCCTAGCGTCACCGAACCTTAAGTGTGTAGACCCTACGGGTTCGGGAGACATGCAGACATGACCGAGATGACTCTCTGGTCAATAACCAACAGCGGGATCTGGATACCCATGTTGGCTCCCACATGTTCCACAATGATCTCATCAGATGAACCACGATGTCAAGGACTTAATCAATCCCGTATACAATTCCCTTTGTCTATCGGTACGACACTTGCCCGAGATTCGATCGTCGGTATCCCGATACCTTGTTCAATCTCATTACCGGCAAGTCTCTTTACTCGTTCCGTAACACATCATCCCGTGATCAACTCCTTGATCACATTGTGCACATTATGATGATGTCCTACCGAGTGGGCCCAGAGATACCTCTCCGTTTACACGGAGTGACAAATCCCAGTCTCGATTCGTGCCAACCCAACAGACACTTTCGGAGATACCCGTAGTGTACCTTTATAGTCACCCAGTTACGTTGTGACGTTTGGCACACCCAAAGCACTCCTACGGTATCCGGGAGTTGCACAATCTCATGGTCTAAGGAAATGATACTTGACATTAGAAAAGCTTTAGCATACGAACTACATGATCTTGTGCTAGGCTTAGGATTGGGTCTTTGTCCATCACATCATTCTCCTAATGATGTGATCCCGTTATCAATGACATCCAATGTCCATGGTCAGGAAACCATAACCATCTATTGATCAACGAGCTAGTCAACTAGAGGCTTACTAGGGACATGGTGTTGTCTATGTATCCACACATGTATCTGAGTTTCCTATCAATACAATTCTAGCATGGATAATAAACGATTATCATGAACAAAGAAATATAATAATAACCAATTTATTATTGCCTCTAGGGCATATTTCCAACAGGTCATACCTCTCCTGGCAACCCTATTGCTTTATCCAAACATAGCGTTAAAGAAGAACTTGCTGCAATAGAAAAAGGAAAATGGAGCACCGATTTATCAAGCTATAACCACCTTAGTGCTCAAGAACACCATTCTGGCTTTCTCAACCGTCTGCACTCAAACCGTGATTATGAAGCTGGCTTAGTGAATCTGATGAAGGAGCACTATGATGTAATTTCATTGCTTGTCCTTTCTTAAATCCAACTTGTTAGGATCAACTGTAGTAGCCCCCAAGGGCCGGTTTATGATAGCAATCATAAATCGGGTCTTTGTAATATCTCAACCCTTGCATACTTATCCTCCATATATCAGGTGATCCTTTGACATAAACCGGTACTTTAACATTGTATTCCTGTAGTTTTCATCTGTGTAGTCCCCAAGGGCCGGTTTATCTTTCCAATGTGAACTAGGATTTTAACCAATGCTCCGATTTGAACAAATGTTTATTAGCCCCCAAGTGCCAAAGATAATGTTTGCATTGTATTTGGGACTTGCAAAAAATTCTGATAACAGAGCAAATAGGCATTAGCCCCCAAGTACAAAGTGCATAACTTGTTATGTGCTTGGTACTTCAAATATATACATCCCACTGATGATATGTCATTCCTTTACAGGCTGAGCTGAGCAAAAAGGACTCCCAAACTGCTGATCTTCAAGAAAACATCAAGTCTCAGCAAGCAGAGGCTTCCAAAGCCAAGGAGGAACTGACTAAAGCCTTAGCAGCCATGGAGAAGCTGAAGGAAAATTTCAAGAAGGAACGTGCAGATTGGGATGCCGAGAAGGCCGGTTTGACAAAGAAGGCCGAAGACGCAGAAGCAGCCCTGAAGCCGGTGGTTGAAGAACTGACCGGCTTAAAGCGGCAAATTAATGCCATGACCCCTGCTATATTTGGTGAGTATCCTCATATGAAGTTTTTCCAATCCATAATATCTTATCAAAGGCCGGTTTACTGATGCTTTACCATGACAGGGACACGCATTACTCATCTGGGCTCCGACATGCGGATGAAGCTTAAAGCGGCCTATACTTTGATAGAACAGTTGTATCCTAGATCCCAGCAAGCCATTTGCACTACAGCTTATAACAAACCTCCGCCAGCGCTGATAAGAGAGACCATCGAAAAGCTAGCCATGCTGCCTGCCCGGTTGGATGAACTGAAGAGATCAGCCGCAAGGTCAGGTGCACTGACCGTGCTAATCCGGGCCAAGGCGTGGATTCCAGATCTTGAACCGGTAGATATCGGCCAAGGCTACCCCAGCGTGAAGGAAGATGGCACAAAATTCAACAACGATGATCTCCGAAGGCTAACAAAGGAAATGCGGCCTATTGCAAGCAAATTGGCGGATGACACAGATCTATCTCATTATCAACCAATTTATGATGTTGAGGGGAAAAGACAGCCTGCGTCGATTCAAAATGTAGAAGATCTTGTTCCGCCAATCCGTAAGCACACTTATGCCCCTGATATTGATCCTTCCAACCTTATAAGTGAAGAGGCCGTGTTCCAAGCTTTAACCGGACTCAATTGGACGACGATTGATTTCCATCCACTGGGTAGAGATGAAGAGGATGCGCCAATTCAAGATGATCCTCAATCTTCAAGTCGTCCAGATGAGGAATCCTAAACCGGAGGCCGGTTTATCAATCGCAGTCTACCACTCATTATTTAAACAATTATTCTGTGTGGGCTGTTAAAGCGCCTTGTAATAGGATAGCATAAACACTTTATTTGTGATGCCATCGAGCATGTTTATTTTGCATGATGCTGATAACTCGCCATGCCTTTGGGATCTATTATATGCATAGTCCACTGCGGCTTTTGTTTAACTTGTTCCTGCATATAAGAACTTGAAAGTGTCCTAGTGGTTTACCACTGGACGGGTCATGATGCCCAAAATATACATGGCTTGGATGGATAACCAAGATTGTAATAACCATATATAAAATAGATGATACCTGTGATATATCTCATTGGTTGACCAACTGTTGTTATAATAAGGGTGATAACACCAATCTGGAGTATTGATGACTCCTTGCATCTTTGTCGGTTCACAGCACAACCATACCGGGTTATGATAAACACCAGTTTGTTCATATAATTCTGGTGACTTCTAGCCAGAACCAGACTGGATCAAATTATTGCTGGTTTTAGAACTGATCATGCACTGACAACTGAGCGTTGAAAGCCATGCCGGGTTGTAATAAACTCCGGTTTCTCAAAAAATATTCATAAACCCCTTATCAAAAAAGTTCAAAACATTTGCAACAAATATAAGAAAAATATGCAAGGCTTTTCATGGGCTGTCAGGCCCTAAATCGAGGCTTTCATGGGCTGCCAGGCCGCTGAGTTAAACCATTTTTCAAATCCTTTTAAGATGGACCTCGATCTTTAACCAATCATCGTTTTAACTTTGACAAGTTCAGGGTCTATGAGATTGACTTGTCAAACTTACCTGGACGGAGTGGCTTACTTAAAGAGGCGGGATAACCCGAGGTTTTAGGTGAATACACCTGGCTTCCAAGCCTGGCTTGATAGCCTACTACAAGGGTGCAAGCTCGTTGTTCTTTGAGAAGCAATGAGCCCCCAAGTAATATTTGAGCTGTGCTCAGTGGGTACCTATGTTTGAGTTGTGCTTTTTGCAACAGACTCTCTTTGGTTCCACATAATTTCCTTTTTGGCTTTAAGCCTATCAAGAGGTGTAGCCATGGTGTAAATACAACCAAGCCCCCTAGTGATTTCTCTGTTTGGCCTTAAGCCGATCAAGAAGCATAGCTATGGTTCGAATACGACCAAGCCCCCTAGTGATTTCCTTAATATCTGTGTGGCTTTAGAAGTCGGGTTAGTAGAACTCCGTTTTATAAGTAGAAGCCCCCATGTAACCACACACGATGTAAAAAAACAACAGATACCCCGCTTTAGCTGAGGCTCCGGTTTATTATATAATATATACATTGTCATAAGTATGTACATAAGAAGAGCCTGTGGCTCAAGTATAGTAAGGCCGAAGAAGAGCTATATTCCACGGCCGCTGGGTCTCCTCCTCCGATTTACGTGAGTCTTTGTGCTCACGAACATCGATAAGGTAGTATGATCCATTGTGCAAATTTTTGCTGACCACAAAAGGTCCTTCCCAAGGTGGGGATAACTTGTGCATATCAGTGTGATCCTGGATGAGCCGGAGCACCAGATCACCCTCTTGAAAGGATGTGATAACGTCAGAAAACTTGTTGATAAATCGCCGAACGCGCCGCTGCTAGAGCACGCTCCTCATCTAACAGGTCCAGTGAGTCCTGACGTGCTTTCTCATTCTCAGCTTCAACGTAAGCCACCACATGGGGTGAGTCATGACGGATGTCACTAGGGAGAACCGCCTCTGCTTTGTAAACCATGAAGAAAGGCGTGTAACCCGTAGATCTGTTTGGTGTGGTGTTGATACTCCATAACACAAAAGGTAACTCCTCCACCCAACAACCCGGCGTCCGCTTTAAAGGAACCATAAGCCGGGGTTTAATACCTCTCAAAATTTCTTGGTTTGCCCTCTCTGCTTGACCATTAGACTGTGGGTGAGCCACTGACGCCACATCAAGCCGGATGTGCTCACGTTGACAAAATTCCTCCATAGCACCCTTGGACAGATTAGTACCATTGTCAGTTATAATGATGTGTGGAAAACCAAACCGGAATATCACCTTTTTGATGAATTGGACTGCCGTGGCTGCATCACACTTACTGACTGGCTCTGCCTCTACCCACTTGGTAAACTTATCAACCGCCACCAACAGGTGGGTCTTTTTGTCCTTGGACCTCTTAAACGGTCCTACCATATCTAGCCCCCAAGTTGCAAACGGCCAAGTGATTGGAATCATTCTCAACTCCTGAGCCGGAACATGAGCGCGGCATTCAAATTTCTCACAACCATCACACCTTTTTACTAAATCCTCGGCATCAGCATGAGCCGTCAACCAACAGAAGCCGTGACGAAAAGCCTTAGCCACCAAGGATTTTGAACCGGCATGGTGACCACAATCTCCTTCGTGGATCTCTCGCAAAATCTCACAACCTTCTTGAGGGGACACACAACGCTGAATCGCCCCTGTCACACTGTAACGATGTAACTCCCCATTGATAATGGTCATTGACTTGGATCACCGGATTATCTGCTGGGCCAAGGTTTCATCGCCTGGTAACTCGCCCCGGTTCATATAGGCCAGGTATGGGACTGTCCAATCCGGTATAACATGAAGAGCTGCTACCAACTGGGCCTCCGGGTCAGGAATAGCCAACTCCTCCTCTGTGGGTATCTTGACTGACGGATTATGAAGTACGTCAAGGAAGACATTAGGTGGCACCGGTTTACGCTGAGAGCCTAGACGACTTAAAGTGTCCGCTGCTTCATTCTTTCGCCGGTCTATATGGTCAGCCTGATAACCCTTGAAATGACCAGCCACTATGTCCACCTCTCGTCAATATGCAGCCATGAGTGGATCCTTAGAATCCCAAGTGCCAGATACCTGCTGAGCCACCAGGTCCGATTCACCGAAGCACTTAACTTGGCTTAAATTCATCTCCTTAGCCATCCGGAGGCCATGGAGCAAGGCCTCATACTCAGCTGCATTGTTAGTACAAGGGAACATTAAGCGGAGAACATAACAAAACTTGTCACCTCGTGGGGAAGTTAGTATGACTCCAGCCCCGAGCCCTCCAATTGTCTGGATCCATCAAAATGAATAGTCCAGTATGTGTTATCTGGCTTCTCCTCCGGTGCCTGCAACTCTGTCCAATCATCAATGAAATCCACAAGTGCTTGTGATTTGATTGCTGTGCGAGGCGTATATTTTACCCTGTGAGGTCCAAGCTCAATAGCCCACTTGGCAATCCGGCCAGTCGCCTCTCTGTTTTGGATGATATCTCCCAAAGGGGCTGAACTAACCACTGTGATGGGATGTCCTTGAAAATAATGCTTGAGTTTCTGGCTTGCCATAAAAACTCGATACACCAGCTTCTGCCAATGCGAATACCTCTGTTTTGATTCAATAAGAACCTCACTGATGTAATAAACCGGCCGTTGAACCGGATACTCCTTTCCGGCCTCCTTGCGCTCCACCACAATAGCCACACTAACAGCCTGGGCGTTAGCAGCCACATATAGCAATAAGGGCTCTTTATCAACCGGGGCCGCAAGGACGGACGGCTCGGCCAACTGTCTCTTCAAATCCTCAAACGCTTTATCAGCCGCGTCACTCCAGACGAAATCATCTGTTTTCTTTAGCATCTAATACAAGGGAATAGCCTTCTCCCCAAGTACGCTGATAAACTGGCTTAAAGCTGCAATCAGGCCCACCAAACGCTGAACATCATTGATACATGCTGGTTTAGCCAGGGACGTGATAGCTGAGATCTTCTTTGGGTTAGCCTCAATGCCTCTGTTGGACACCAGAAAACCCAAGAGTTTTCCTGCCGGAACACCAAAGACACATTTGGCCGGATTAAGCATCATCTTATAGACCCGGAGGTTATCAAAAGTCTCCCTCGGGTCCTGTCGGTGTACTAGAGTAGGGGTACCCTAGTATCCCAAACTTGTGCACGGGCAGTCGCAGCATCCCGCGGCAAGGCTTGCCGGGTGACCGCCAAGGTCCTCCGTGGTTCCTTTGGAGCCATTCAAGAACAAAGTATCCAAGTCAAAGAGACAAGACCCCGGCAAGAGGAGCTTGCCGGGAAGGCCAACTAAGGCACCTCAAGACCCCGGCAAGAGGAGCTTGCCGGGAAGGCCAACCAAGGCATCTCAAGGAACTTGCCGCGACACGTCGCACGTCCCGGCAAGGCCCGGTGAGCGACAAGCTCCCGGGCGCGACAAGACAACAACCGCGGCAAGGAGCTTGCCGCGGCAAGACACCACTGTGCCGGCGCTCCAGCACATCCACCAACGTGTCGCTCTGGGACCCCTCCAGGCATACGTGGCAGAAGGCTGTGCAGCTTGCGGTGCGCGGTGGCAAGCGGCGCTGACAAGATCGCCATCGTGGCGAACGGTGGCGTCCCTGGCGGTCCTTTTTTGCACTGTTTAGGCGACACAGGCGGGCATTTAAGGCCCCTGTCCCCTGCCGTCAGGGTTAGGTATGATACACTGTAGCAGGTAGCTGTACCTACCGCAGCACCTTTCCATTTTTACCCTTTGCCTCCGTTGCCACCTGTCGGTGACCCCTTGAGCATATAAAAGGAGGCCCGTGTGCAACGTAGAGGGGGGTTCGAAAAATACTCGCGCTCGGTCTCGTTAGCCGCTGGTGTGTACTGTAGCACTCCGCGCTCCCGAGCAAGAAATCAATACAAACCATAAAGCAGGAGTAGGGTTTTATGCATCCGTGCGGCCCGAACCTGGGTAAATCGCTCGCGTGCATCGCCTCGATTTGCTCTTTGCACGATCTCCGCCCCCGCCGAACCAAAAGGGACCCGATCCGCCGGTCCCATAGGTGCCCGTGGATCAGTACCCCGGCATCTTTGGCGCGCCAGGTAGGGGCGTCGAGGTTGTGTGAACCAGATCCGGCGTCCTCGCGAGCTAGATCTTCATCATCTTCATCAACATGCCGCCGAAGAAGAAGGTTTCGGAGGCAGCTGCTCCATCCGCGCTGAACCCACCATCGCCGGAGCAAACGGCTGATGGGGCGGGCGCCGGCGGAAGAACGGGCGTCGACGAGGGAGCTCACGGTGCTGCCAAGTCCAAGGACAAGGCTGCGCTGCCCATCGGCGGCGTAGCCGGCTCCCACAACGACCGGGCGCACTCCAAGACCTCGGCGTCCGTACATGCACCGCGCCCGTCTCAGGAGGCGCGGGACCGGCAGCATCATGGTACTCACGGTACCATGCGCTTGCTGGATCAAGACCGAGCTGGTGGATCTCGAAGTGCTCAAGACCACCATGCATGCCAACATCCTGGCGCGAGCGAGACACGGTCGCCTGGACGGGATACTGCTCCTTCTAACGTGGTTAGAAGTCCGAGCATATCCCGCTCCTCGCACCGTTCTCCACCGCCACCCGCCACTGCAGCAGAAGCTTTGGCGCGAGCTCAGCTGCTCCTAGATTACCCTCCAACGGCGGACAAGATCGACGACTGGAGGGCTACCATCCAGAGTCTCATCGGCTTCGCCAACGGCGACACTCCACGGCAGCCGAGCACGTCGCAGCCGCAGCCAGTCAGCCAGGCACGAGCCAGTGGCGACAAGATCGGTGGGGGTGCAACCACTGTGCACTCTCCATCTCGAAGGCCAAGATCCCTGACTCGTCGGATCCACCTCGACAGCGACTCCACTGCGTCATCGGATCCGCGAGCTCGTCGCGATCAGCGCCAAGTTCTTCAAGAGCAACAACAAGAGGACGCTCGTACTCGTATCGAGCGCCGAAGAGAAGCGCGGCGTCAATCAGACCAGCGCGCTGGGCCCTCTGTCGACATGCATGCGCCAGGGGAACCAGGCGACTTGCCGTACGCGGTAGGTTGCCCTGCGTTCACTCGTGAGCTGCGGCAAGTCCAGTGGCCCAGCATGAAGAATTTCAAACCAGATGTACCAGAGAAGTACAACGGCAAGTCGCATCCGTCGGAGTTCCTCAGCATCTACACCATCGCGGTGCAGGCTGCTGGGGGGCGGGACGACAAGATCCTTGCCAACTACTTCCCGTTGGTGCTCAAGCCCAACGTCAGGTCCTGGCTCATGCACTTGCCGGACAACTCCATATCCTCCTGGGCAGACCTATGCCATCAGTTTGTCGGCGCCTTTACAGGCGGCCACAAACCTCATGGCCAAGAGAGTGACCTTCATCTGCTCGTCCAGAAGGAAGGAGAGCCCCTGCGCAAGTACATTCAGAGGTTCAGCCGTGTACAGTACAACATCCCAGACGTCCACCCCGCCGCGATCATCAGCGCGTTTCATCAGAACGTGCGTAACCGCAGGATGCGGGAGGAGATGGCGATGTGCAGGATCAGAAACGTCAGTGAACTATATGCCCTGGCCGACAAGTGTGCACGTGCTGAGGAAGGGAGGAGACTCCCCGGAGAGAATGCAGGAGCAGGAGGATCTGACAGCGAGGATGCTGCCCCGGCAAAGAAGAACCGGCGGCGGAACAGGAAGAAGAAAGGCAAAGAGGTGCTAGTCGTTGAGCAGTCCGGCAACGAAGGTGGCGCCAACAAAGCCAAGGTTGGTAGCTCCGGCAAGGAGATTGCCGCGTGCGCCAACTACCAGGCTGTGGCGGTCGCCGACAAGCAGGACGGCACCGACAAGCAGTACTGCAAGATTCACCGCACCAAGGGCCACGACCTCCAGAGCTGCAAGAAAGTCGAGCAGCTTGTTCAGTAGCAAAAGGCTGAGTACGAGCGACGCGACAAGGAGAGGGCCCAAGGAGGTGCTGGAGAATCCGGCAAGAAGCGCGCCGGCCGGGGAGGACGCCGCGGCAAAGCCAAGCAGCGGCAGGGAGATAGACCTCCCCACGGCCGCGACAACGATGAAGACGACGATGACGACGAAGACATGGATGATGTCGAGACCAGTGAGCAGGAGTTCCAGAAAGCCACAGAGGTCTTGTGCGTTGACGGCGGTGCTTCTCTGCATACTTCGCATCGCCAGCTCAAGCAGTGGGTGCGGGAAGTCAATGCAGCGGAGCCACCTGTCGAATCGCGCAAACTTCTGAAATGGTCCAGCACGCCTATCATCTTTGACATTGAGGACCACCCTGATCGCACAACTGCGGTTGGGTGCTTGCCGATGTTGGTTTCACCAACTATCCGCAACCTCAAGGTCACTAAGATGCTAGTTGACGGCGGGGCCGGCTTGAACCTGATCTCCTCCGCTGTACTCCAAAAACTCCAGATCCCTGACAGCGAGCTCGAAGAGACCGGCACGTTCCAAGGAATCAACCCGGGAAGGAGCAAGCCGAAGGGGAAGGTCACGCTGCCAGTAACATTTGGCAGCGAGCTGAACTTCAGGACTGAGAGGGTTACTTTTGACGTTGCCGATATTCCATTGCCTTACAATGGGATACTTGGCCGTCCAGCACTCGCCAAGTTCATGGCAGCCTCTCACTACGCATACAACATGCTGAAGATGCCAGGCCCAATAAGCGTCATCTCCGTCCTTGGCGACAAGAAGGATGCTCTTATCTGTGCCGACAAGATCTACCGGGAAGCCGCAGCCGCAGCAGATCACAAGTCACTTGCCGCTGAAGCTCCCGGGGGGAAGAAGACCAAGTCCGGCAAGAGTTCTGATGCCCACTCCGGCAAGCGCACCTCTTCGGAGTGCTGCGCTGCCGTCGAGGACGCACCATCGAGCTCCACCGGCAAGTATAAGAAGACGATGGCAGCTCCGCCAGAGACGAAAAAGGTGTCCGCCAAGGAGGACGGCACTGGTGGTACCTTCACCATCAGTGCCACTCTCGACCCTAAATAGGAAAGCGCGCTTGTTGCTTTCCTGCGGGCGAATGTCGACGTGTTTACGTGGCAACCGTCTGACATCCCCGGTGTTCCCAGGAAAGTGATTGAGCACCATCTCGCCATTTGTCCTCATGCGCGGCCCGTCAAGCAGAAGGTCAGGAAGCAGGCAGTGGAGCGCCAAGAATTCATTGCAGAAGAGATCAAGAAGTTGGAAGCAGCAGGCCTTGTCAGAGGAGTGCTCCATCCCACGTGGTTGGCCAATCCTGCAGTCGTGCGCAAGGCAAACGGGAAATGGAGACTTTGTATCGATTTTACTGATGTTAACAAAGCTTGTCCCAAAGACCCATTTCCTTTGCCATGCATTGACCAGATTGTTGACTCCACAGCCGGATGTGATTTGCTTTCATTTCTTGACACATATTCAGGATATCATCAGATCTTCATGGCAGAAGAGGATGAGGAGAAGACCGCATTTATTACTCCATGTGGCACGTATTGCTTCATACGGATGCCTTTTGGATTAAAAAATGCCGGTTCAACATTTGCAAGAGTAGTCCATGTCGCTCTTGAGCCACAAATACACAGAAATGTGGAAGCTTATATGGATGACATAGTGGTCAAGAGCAAGGATAGAGCAACCCTGATTCAAGATTTAGACGAGACCTTTGCAAATCTGCGCAAGATCAGCCTCAAGCTCAACCCAGAGAAGTGTGCGTTTGGAGTCCCCTCCGGCAAGCTTCTCGGGTTCTTCATGTCTCAGCGGGGAATTGAAGCCAATCCCGACAAGATCAAGGCCATTGAGCAGATTGAAGCACCAAAGCGCGTCAAGGATGTACAAAGACTTGCCGGTTGCGTGGCTGCTCTCAGCAGGTTTATCTCTAGGTCTGCTGAGGCGCGCCCTGCCATTTTTCAAATTATTTAAAAAGGCAGGTCCAATGAAATGGACTCCGGAAGCGGAGGCTGCGCTGCAAGACTTGAAGAGATACCTGTCCTCCCCTCCAATACTTGTCGCACCTAAGCCACAAGAGAAGTTGCTGTTGTACATAGCGGCAACCAATCAAGTGGTTAGTGTTGCATTAGTAGCAGAGAGGGAGGCAGATGACGAGCCCGCAACCACGGCAAGCGCATCCAGCGACAAGCAGGAGGCTTCCCCGGCAAGCTCTGGTCCCGACAAAGATGAATCTCCGCAGATGCACGGGGAGATACAGAAGAAAATGGTGCGGCGCCCAGTTTACTTTGTCAGTTCCCTTCTGCAGGGGGCTAGGTCAAGGTACTCTGGCGTGCAGAAATTGCTTTTCGGCCTTCTCATGGCCTCGAGAAAGCTGCGCCATTACTTCCAAGCACATGAGATCACAGTTGTCACTCGCTTTCCGTTGAAGAGGATACTGCAGAATCCAGAAGCGACAGGCAGGATTGTTGAGTGGGCACTGGAACTATCAAGCTTTGGTCTCAAGTTTGAGAGCACTTCAACTATTCAGAGCAGAGCATTGGCAGAATTTATAGCAGAATGGACGCCAACACCAGATGAAGAAATTCCAGAAACGAGCATCCCGGTCAAGGAAGCAGGCAAAGAGTGGCTGATGTACTTTGATGGTGCCTTTTCGCTGCAAGGCGCCGGCGCTGGCGTGCTGCTTGTTGCACCCACCGGAGAGCACCTCAAGTACGTAGTCCAGATGCACTTTCCCAAGGAGCAAGCAACAAACAATACTGCAGAGTATGAGGGCTTGCTTGCCGGTCTCAGGATCGCGGCAGACCTTGGGATCAAGAAGCTCATTGTCAGGGGTGACTCACAGCTTGTCGTCCGCCAAGTGAACAAGAACTATCAGAGTCCGTTGATGGAAGCTTACGTCGACGAAGTGAGAAAGCTAGAAGAGCACTTTGACGGCCTACAAATGGAACATGTTCCAAGAGCTCAGAACACCATTGCAGATGGCCTGTCAAAGTGCGCCGCACTTAAGTTACCTGTGGAACCAGGGATCTTTGTGCTCAAGCTGACTCAGCCGTCCGTAACGCCATCAACTGGACAGAGCAAAAAGAGGAAGTTGATTTCTGGTGACTATTTGCCGGCAGAGCTCCCCGAAGCCGCCGCCAAGAAGGTCCCCAAGATCAACGCCAAGAGCGCTGAGGAGCATTCTGCTCCGGCAAACCCCAGGGTTTGTTCCGTTGAAGCAGAAGCTCCCGACAAGTTTTGCTCCGGCAAACTTGCCGGGGAACGTCACGCTCCGGCAGAGCCGCAGGTTCTCGCCGTAGAAGCGGATGTTCCCGCAGCAATCCCCAAGATCAACGCCAAGAGCGCTGAGGAGCAGTCTGCTCCGGCAAACCCTAGGGTTTGTTCCGTTGAAGCAGAAGCTCCCGGCAAGTTTTGCTCCGGCAAACCCCAGGGTTTGTTCCGTTGAAGCAGAAGCTCCCGGCAAGTTTTGCTCCGGCAAGCTTGCCCGGGAACGTCAAGCTCCGGCAGAGCCGCAGGTTCTCGCTGTAGAAGCGGATGTTCCCGCAGCGGCAGATTTCCCTTTAGTCCTTGTTGTCGAGCCACAAGCTCCAGCATGGGCGCAGCAGATTGTCCGTTTCCTTCAGACAGGAGAACTTCCCGAAGAGCAAGAAGAAGCGGAAAGAGTAGCCCGGCAGTCAAGTATGTACCAGTTTGTCGACAAGACACTGTACAGAAGAAGACTCAACGGTGTGAAATTGAAGTGTATTCACCGGGAAGACGGACAAAAGCTATTGGCAGAGATACATGGAGGCATATGTGGTCACCACATTGGCGCAAGAGCACTTGTCGGCAAAGCATTCCGGCAAGGTTTCTTTTGGCCAACAGCCCTCCAGGATGCAACTGCACAAGTAACCAAGTGTGAAGCGTGCCAGTTCCATTCCAAGCAGATACACCAACCAGCTCGAGCTCTCCAGACAATCCCTTTATCCTGGCCATTTTCGGTCTGGGGGCTCGACATCCTCGGCCCCTTTCCCCAAGCAGTCGGGGGCTTTGAGTACTTGTTCGTAGCAATCGACAAGTTCACAAATTGGCCGGAAGTGGAACCAGTGAGGAAGGTGACAGCACAGTCAGCAGTCAAGTTCTTCAGGTCGATTGTTTGCCGCTTCGGGATCCCTAACAGGATAATCACCGACAACGGTACACAATTCACGAGCCGCACCTTCATGCAGTACGTCCAAGATCTTGGCGCCAAGGTCTGCTTCGCTTCTGTTGCTCACCCGAGAAGCAACGGTCAAGCGGAGAGGGCAAATGCTAAAGTACTGCGCGGGCTCAAGACCAGAACTTTCGACAGGCTGCACAAGTGCGGAAGAAACTGGATCGAGGAGCTGCTGGTGGTTCTTTGGTCGATCAGGACGACGCCAAATCGAGCCACTGGCCAGACACCTTTCGCTCTAGTCTATGGAGCAGAGGCAGTTATCCCCATGGAACTCGTATACGGGTCACCTCGAGTGCTCGCTTATGATGAGCTCGAGCAAGAGCAGCTGCGGCAAGATGACGCGCTGCTCCTTGAGGAAGACCGTCTTCAGGCTGTTGTGCGAGCTGCTCGCTACCAGCAAGCTTTGCGCCGCTACCATAGCCGCAAAGTTAATGCCAGAAGTCTCGAGGAAGGCGACCTTGTTCTTCGGCGTGTTCAGTCCGCCAAGAATTCCAACAAGTTGACGCCGAAGTGGGAAGGCCCTTACCGGGTGAAACGAGTCACTAGGCCTGGCGCTATCCGCCTTGAGACCGAAGATGGCATTCCGGTGAGCAACTCCTGGAACATTGAGCATCTTCATAAGTTTTACCCGTAAGGCGCGGTTGTCTGAACCTATTCCGGCAACCACCTTTTGTACAAGTCTTGCCGCTGTTGCATGTAATCCTTTGTACAAAGCCGGGCGCAGACCCCGTGCATAAGTAAAGCTCATGTGCTCCGCACATTTTGTCGATATCATGCTTCTTTTTTTTTGGCATATATGATCTGACACTTTATGTAGCACCTACTCCACGGTAAGCAATAACGAGCCGTAAAGGCCCATACCTGTATTGTCTCTTCTTTCTTTTGAAAGCAAGGTTCCCCTCGCCCACAAGTTTGCCGGGGGGGAAAGGAGAAGACGATGGTATGGACCAGGCATCGTTTAAGAAAGTTTCGCCTTGCCGGGAAGCAAACAACAGAAAAGCTAAGTTGCCAAAGTTTGAGCAATCAGATTTTTTAAATTTTAAGTTATCTCCCTTGAACGACCGCACTTTGTATGGAAAACATGTGCACGGAGGAACCAACTCGTAGCTAGTTGCGCCCTTACTTTGTTTCGAGTCCGCTCAACAACTTAAGTGAGCTGCTAGCGCCCTTACTTTGTTTCGAGTCCGCTCAAAAACTTAAGTGAGCCGCCAGTGCCCTTACTTTGTTTCGAGTCCGCTCAGCAACTTAAGTGCGCTGCAACTAGTTGCGACAAGGTTTCTTGCCGGTAGCGGCACCGCCAGCAGGCTGCTGACGTCCCGCACTCAGCGCTCGCGGCTCAGGTGCCGGCACCGGCAAGTTCCCTAAAAGCATAGGGTAAAAAGACATACAAAGGGAGGAATCAAGTAAAGGGAATAACATTGCAATCATTCCATAGAACAAAGCTATATTACAAAGATAACTTGTCGCAGCTCTAACAGACTGTTTTCATAACATAATAAACAGCGACAAGGAAAGAAGAAATGGGCGGCCTAATCTACGCGATCGCCTTCGACCCTCTTGATCCTGCTCACCTTGTCCACAATGGGTGCGACAAGGGCCTTGAGCTCCTCCAGATCAGCATCAGGCGGCAAGGTCCTGAGGATGTTGGTGAGGCAGAGGCCCGAATTGCGGAAGGCCAACTTCATCAACACTTTCTGAAGAGCTCCTGCGCAGATCTTGCGCGACTCGTCGGCCAGCTGCTTGGGGATCCTTTCCCGGAGCCGCTGAAGGGCCGTCGCCACGCCCTTGAAGAACAGGATGAGCTTGGCGCTGGGTTGGAGGTTCTCGTCGGAGGGATACCCGAGATCCTCCATCCCCAGCTGCACCAGCTCCTTGTCGATGTCTGTGGCGGTATTCACAAGACTCTCCGTCCAGTGCGTCACAGTCTCCCTGAAAGCGTTCTGGGCGGCGGCAGCACTCTCCAGCAGCACCTTGTCGGCCTTGATTTCCTCCTTCAAGGCCGCCTCCCGCTTCTTGACGCTGTCCAGAGTCTTGGTCAAAGTGGTTAGCTTCAACTCAAGATCCACGTTGGAGACCTTGGCGGCGCTGAGCTCTTTGCCCTTCTCGGAGAGATCGGCCTCCAGCCACGCCACCTTCGTCTTCAACTCCTCCTTGGCGGCCTCGGCGGCAGCGGCAGCGTCCTCCGCCTGCTTAAGGGCTGCGCCAAGCTTTTCCTCGCGCACGGCAAGCTCCTCCTCGTGGGCGTCGAGATTGACCTTCCGCTGCGCCAGCTCGCCCTCCTCCGCGGCTAGCTTCACAGCGGCAAGTCGCTGCTGCTCTTCGACTTCGGCCTTCTAGAGGAGGAAGGCCTTCTGTGCTTCAGCGAGCTGCTCCCGCTCCTCCGCCAGGGATCGGAGGGCTTCCCGGTGAAAACCCCCGAGCTCCTCCGCGCGCTTTTCGATGTCTGCTCCCGCCTTCGCGACAAGTGCCTCGCGGGACTCCAGCTTGGCTTGCCGCGCGCGGTAGAGCGACAGCAACTTCCGCAGCAGCCGCTCCTCCTCAGACTCGTTGCTGCTGCTGCTTGGCGCGTCGACCACCGTCAACCCAGCGGAGGCGAGCACTTCTCCGTCGAAGATCTCCCCCTCGACCGGCGCCCTGGAACTTGACGCCCAGGGGAGGTTGATGAAGACGCCTTCGCCGGCCTTCAAGTAGACGCCCGGCTGGGGCTCCTCGGAGCTTGGCGCTGCGGCTTCGGCGGACGGGTCGGTGGTCGGTGTAGCGCCTAGCGCTCCTGCGGCCTCAGGGCCGTCAGTGCGATCACCAGACCCTTCGCCAGTTGCTGTGGCGGCAGCCTTGGCGGCCTCTGCGCCAGCGGCATCACCAGCGCCGGCTACGTCTTCGGCAGCGACCTCGGTCTCCATCCGCTCCGTAGCAGATGGGTCTGACAGCCGGCAAGGGGAGAAGAGTCAAGAAAAATCCGGCAAAAACCCAAGAAGATCAAAAGAAGAAGAACCCAAGGGAAGTTTTGAAGCAAGAGGAGTACCTGCACCAGGTTCTGCAGTCGTGTTCTCCGCCGTCGGGGGGCCGCTGGTGCTGTCCCTTGACGGAGAACCCTTCCTTACCGGGAAGCCCTCCCTTGCCGGAGAGTTCTCCCTTGTCGGGGAATTCTCCCTTGGCTCCTGGTGGGGCTGCTCGTCTCCTACACAAATCAACAAGCAGATATCAGCAAAGACAAGTACCCATGCGTGCCTCGCAGCGGAAGGTAATTCGTACACTTACGCTGGGGGCTGCTCTGGAGAAAAGTCGCCGGGTCCGGCAAGGTTGTCTCCGGCGCGCCACCTGCTGTCGCAGTGGGCTCGTCCTCGATGACGATCACCGGGACCTTAGCTCTCTTTGCCGCTCTCTGGGCCAGAGTCCTAAAGAGGAACAAGTTCAGAGAAAAGCAAGTGAGAAACAAGACAAACAGCAAGAACTGAAGAACTACAAGTACAGCAAGAGAAGCTTACTCTTCTTCTTCCTCGTCGGAGCTGAACGCGGAGAAGTCAAAGTCCGGCGCGCGCTCGGCACGAGGAGGCGGAGGAGAAGTTTCCCTTGGCCGCTTGGCGGTGGTCTGAGACGATCCCGCTCCGGCTATCGGCGCGGCGTGAGCAGCGGCAGGAACTGAAGCGGTGGTCCGGCTAGACTCCGCTCCAGTTGCCGTCGCAGCATGAGGCGCTCCCGCGGCAACGGTGTTTGCCGCGGTGGAGCGTGTCACGCGGCATGGCGACTGTTGACCTGCTTGCCGCTCCGCCACGTCACCGGCCTTGCGGAGACGCCTTCTTGGTGGGGATGGAGGCTCTGCTCGTGGTGGGCTGTCTGAAGACGAGGTGGAAGATGAGTTGATTTCCAGTGAGCCGCTCGTGTCCTTGGCGGGCTCGCTCGGCTCGGCGTCACGCCCGGCAAGCTCCTTCTTGCCGGCGGGCTCCCCTCGCTCGGCACGGCTTGCCGCCTCTGCTGCATCTGCCTCCTCCACAGTGAATCCAAACTCGCCTGCGGCTGCAGCTGCCGCTGCCTCCTCCAGCCTAGTGGCGATGAGCGCCATCTCTGCGTCGGTGGTGTCGCGGGTGAGGCCATCCTTCTCGTCGGAGCGGATCGGCACTTCCACCAAGTCATCGAAGAACTGCTGCACGACGTCGTCTGCAGGCTCCTGCCAAGTTGGCACAATCCCATGCGAGTCACACTCCGGCATCATTGCACGGATGCGGTCGAGCGAGGAATTGTTGCACAGCGGAGCGACGCCCCCGGCAACCTGAAAACCTCAGGATGTTGGGGGTCATACTTGAAGAGCTCCTAAAGCATCGCGTTGAGCTCCAGGACTGTGAAGTTGTAATTGAGGCCCGGCCGCAGCCTCACGACGTCTGCCGCATTCTTGAACTCCCAAGTAGGCCTCCCCCGTTCCTGCAGGGGGGCGGCGGGGAAGGAAGTCTGCGCCAACAGCGCCAATAGTAAGCCCGGCAAGCCTGAGGCGCAGGATCCTGGTAACGGCAATCTTCAGCCTGTCGTCTTCCAGGGCCACGTCACTCCAATCGCTGCCGCGTGCTACTGGGGTTCGGCGCCGGGTGGTGAATGGCTGCGGGCTCTCCTCGTCAATCCAGCACCAATCTGCCCTCCACTCCTCCCACTTGCCGCGGAATTCTCCCTCCAGATACATTTCCTTATTGCCGGCCCTTGAGATCCAGGCGATTCCGCCGGATAAAGATTCTCCTCTCTCTACTCGGGGTATGAAGAAGTGGCGGAAGAGGGCTACGTTGGGAAGGACTCCGACAAAGTTTTCGCAGAGATGTGCGAAAACTGCCATGGTCAGAACGGCATTGGGGGTGAAGTCAAGGAGGTGGAATCCGTAGGTATTCATGATGTCGCAGAAGAACTCAGAGAAAGGCGGGCAGAGCCCGCAGTAGAAGAACAAAGCAAAGAAAGGGTATCCATTTGGGGCCTTCTTCCAAGCGGCGGCGGGGAGTACCTTCGTACGCGGATGTGCTCGCATCTCCGCCAACCAGAAAAGGTAGTAGTTCTCCCTCAGCTCCTTCGCGCCAAGCTTGGGGGGAAGACGACCCGCTCCTTCCGCAGCGCCGTGAGCCGCTGCACCTCGGTCGACTTCACGGCCTTCCCCTTGTCGGCTTTTGGAGCCATGGCGGAAGCAGTGGAGGAGGTCGACGGCGTTGGTGGTGCTGGTGGCGATGTGGGGGCGGAGCGCTGCTCTCTCTCTCTCTCTCAGCTTTGGGAAGGCGAGGGAGTGGCTGAGATTTCTGAGATTGGAACGGCAACGGGCGAGTGGGCGAACTGCCCCTGCTTCCCCTGCTTATAAAAAGGGAGGGGGCGGACGTTCCGCATTTCCGAATAAAGAAACCACCCACGATCCCTCCCACGACGCCGCATTCAACGCGTGCCGTTCGGGGAGGGCGCGGTGGATACGGAGTGAGATACGGCGTAACCTAGGCCGCGCGTGCCCGTGCCCTGTTTTGGGCCTGGCCCAACAGCGCTCGGCACCGTGTATGGCCCAGGCCCGGGGGCTCCTGTCGGTGTACTAGAGTAGGGGTACCCTAGTATCCCGAACTTGTGCACGGGCAGTCGCAGCATCCCGCGGCAAGGCTTGCCGGGTGACCGCCAAGGTCCTCCATGGTTCCTTTGGAGCCATCCAAGAACAAAGTATCCAAGTCAAAGAGACAAGACCCCGGCAAGAGGAGCTTGCCGGGAAGGCCAACCAAGGCATCTCAAGGAACTTGCCGCGACACATCGCACGTCCCGGCAAGGCCCAGTGAGCGACAAGCTCCCGGGCGCGACAAGACAACAACCGCGGCAAGGCGCTTGCCGCGGCAAGGCGCTTGCCGCGGCAAGACACCACTGTGCCCGCGCTCCAACACATCCACCAACGTGTCGCTCTGGGACCCCTCTAGGCGTATGTGGCAGAAGGCTGTGCAGCTTGCGGTGCGCGGTGGCAAGCGGCGCGACAAGATCGCCATCGTGGCGAACGGTGGCGTCCCTGGCGGTCCTTTTTTGCACTGTTTAGGCGACACAGGCGGGCATTTAAGGCCCCTGTCCCCTGCCGTCAGGGTTAGGTATGATACACTGTAGCAGGTAGCTGTACCTACCGCAGCACCTTTCCATTTTTACCCTTTGCCTCCGTTGCCACCTGTCGGTGACCCCTTGAGCATATAAAAGGAGGCCCGTGTGCAACGTAGAGGGGGGTTCGAAAAATACTCGCGCTCGGTCTCATTAGCCGCTGGTGTGTACTGTAGCACTCCGCGCTCCCGAGCAAGAAATCAATACAAACCACAAAGCAGGAGTACGGTTTTACGCACTCGTGCGGCCCGAACCTGGGTAAATCGCTCGCGTGCATCGCCTCGATTTGCTCTTTGCACGATCTCCGCCCCCGCCGAACCAAAAGGGACCCGGTCCGCCGGTCCCATAGGTGCCCGTGGATCAGTACCCCGGCAGGTCCTCTATCAATGTTTCCTCCTTCCTAGATTTCACCACAATATCATCCACATAAGCATGAACATGATACGTCTCCAACGTATCTATAATTTTTGATTGCTCCATGCTATATTATCTACTGTTTTGGACATTATTGGGCTTTATTATCCACTTTTATATTATTTTTGGGACTAACCTATTAACCGGAGGCCCAACCCAGAATTGTTGTTTTTTTCCTGTTTTAGGGTTTCGAAGAAAAGGAATATCAAACGGAGTCCAAACGGAATGAAACCTTCGGGAACGTGATTTTCTCAACGAACAAGACCCGGGAGACTTGGACCCTACGTCAAGAAAGAAAAGAGGAGGCCACGAGGTAGGGGGCGCACCCACCCCCACCAGGTGCGCCCTCCACCCTCGTGGGCCCCCTGTTGCTCCACCGGCGTACTCCTTCCTCCTATATATACCTACGACCCTCAAACGATCAGATACGGAGACAAAACCCTAATTCCACCGTCGTAACTTTCTGTATCCACGAGATCCCATCTTGGGGCCTATTCCGGAGCTCCGCCGAAGGGGGCATCAATCACGGAGGGCTTCTACATCAACACCTTAGCCTCTCCGATGAAGTGTGAGTAGTTTACCTCAGACCTACGGGTCCATAGTTAGTAGCTAGATGGCTTCTTCTCTATTTTTGGATCTCAATACAATGTTCTCCCCCTCTCTTGTGGAGAACTATTCGATGTAATCTTCTTTTTGCGGTGTGTTTGTTGAGACCAATGAATTGTGGGTTTATTATCAAGTCTATCTATGAATAATATTTGAATCTTCTTTGAATTCTTTTATGTATGATTGGTTATATTTGCAAGTCTCTTCAAATTATCAGTTTGGTTTGGCCTACTAGATTGATCTTTCTTGCAATGGGAGAAGTGCTTAGCTTTGGGTTCAATCTTGCGGTGTCCTTTCCCAGTGACAGTAGGGGCAGCAAGGCACGTATTGTATTGTTGCCATCGAGGATAACAGGATGGGGTTTTCTTCATATTGCATGAGTCTATCCCTCTACATCATGTCATCTTGCTTAAGGCGTTACTCTGTTTTTAACTTAATACTCTAGATGCATGCTGGATAGCGGTCGATGAGTGGAGTAATAGTAGTAGATGCAGGCAGGAGTCGGTCTACATGTCTCGGACGTGATGCCTATATACATGATCATACCTAGATATTCTCATAACTATGCTCAATTCTGTCAATTGCTCAATAGTAATTTGTTCACCCACCGTAGAATACTTATGCTCTCGAGAGAAGCCACTAGTGAAACCTATGGCCCCGGGGTCTATCTTTATCATATTAATCTCCTACTACTTAGTTATTTCCTTTGCTATTTACTTTGCCTTTATTTTACTTTGCATCTTTATCATAAAAATACCAAAAATATTATCTTATCATATCTATCAGATCTCACTCTCGTAAGTGGCCTTATAGGGATTGACAACCCCTATTTGCATTGGTTGCGAGGATTTATTTGTTTTGTGCAGGTACGAGGGACTCACGCGTAGCCTCCTACTGGATTGATACCTTGGTTCTCAAAAACTGAGGGAAATACTTACGCTACTTTGCTGCATCATCCCTTCCTCTTCGGGGAAAACCAACGCAGTGCTCAAGAGGTAGCAAGAAGGATTTTTGGCGCCGTTGCCTGGGAGGTCTACGCAAAAGTCAATATACCAAGTACCCATCACATACCCTTATCTCCCGCATTACATAATTTTCCATTTGCCTCTCGTTTTCCTCTCCCCCACTTCACCCTTGCCGTTTTATTCGCCCTCTCTCTCTCTATCCTCCCTCTCTTTCTCTATTTGCCTCTTTTTGCCCGCTTGCTTTTTGTTTGCTTGTGTGTTAGTTCGTTTGCTTGTCGTTATGGCTAGTCCCTTATCTTCTCCGTTGTCTCCCGAGAATGAAATTCTAAATTTTAAGCAAAGGGACGGAGAAAATCTAAAAGATGCTTGGTATAGAATTTGCAATGCTCAAAATAGATCTACGAGGAAGCAATCTACTTCCGTTCTTCTTCGCAATTTTTATGTAGGCATTACTCCTTGGCACCGTTATGTTCTTGATACTATTACCGGAGGGAACTTTTTGGGTAGCTATACTTTTGATTCTTATAATGCTATGTTAGATTTATTTGGATCACCCCCTCTCTTGGTTAATGGAACTATATTAACTTTGGAGCATGTAATGCAAAGGCATGAAATTATTGAAAATAAGGTTGCTACCGTAGAGTTAATTGAAAATTTGGATAAAAAGATCCACAGCCGAATCTCTCAATATGGATCTAAAGTATGAGTTACTTTGAAAGATATTAAAGAAAAGGAACCCATAGTTAATGAGAAAATAAACCATGATTCCGTTAGGATCGATAAACTTGAGGATATTATTACCAACTTGGGAACCGCTTTTTCTTCTATAAAGAATACTCCAAGTCCTTCCACTAAAGTTGCCAAGCTTATGTACGTTCCTAAAAATAAGGGTGAATCCTCTAGTAAAGATGTGGATCTCAAATCTATAAGTATTCATCCCAATCTTTTTGCTATCATTAAGGAACCATTTGTTACAAATGAATTTTTCGATCTTGTGCCTAAAAGTTTGATAATTAATAAAAAGAAATAAATACCTAAAGATGGTAGATGCCTAATTGAAGAATTGCCGACCAAATATGGCAATACCTAGATCTATTCTTGCTTGTTATGCCTAGCTAGGGGCGTTAAACGATAGCGCTTGTTGGGAGGCAACCCAATTTTATTTTTATTTCTTGATTTTTGCTCCTGTTTTAATAAATAATTTATCTAGCCTCTGTTTTGGTTGTGTTTTTTGTGTTTAATTAGTGTTTGTGCCAATTAGAACCGTTGGGAAGACTTGGGGAAAGTCTTGTTGAACTTGCTGTAAAAAACAGAAACTTTAGAACTCACGAGAACTGCTGTAATTTTTATTTGGAAAGTGATATTTAGTTAATTCTTTTTGCAGATGATTAATAGATAAATTCCTCACGTCCAGAAATTTATTTTAGAATTTTTGGGGTTCCAGATCTTGCGCTAGCTACAGATTACTAAAGACTGTTCTGTTTTTGACAGATTCTGTTTTTCGTGTGTGTTTGCTTATTTTGATGAATATATGGCTAGTAAAATAGTTTATAAACCATAGAGAAGTTGGAATACAGTAGGTATAACACCAATATAAATAAAGAATGAGTTCATTACAGTACCTTGAAGTGGTCTTTTATTTTCTTTCGCTAACGGAGCTCACGAGATTTTCTAAGTTTTGTGTTGTGAAGTTTTCAAGTTTTGGGTAAAGATTTGATGGATTATGGAACAAGGAGTGGCAAGAGACTAAGCTTGGGGATGCCCATGGCACCCCCAAGATAATCTAAGGACACCTAAAAGCCAAAGATTGGGGATGCCCCGGAAGGCATCCCCTCTTTCGTCTACTTCTATCGGTAACTTTACTTGGAGCTATATTTTTATTCGCCACATGATATGTGTTTTGCTTGGAGCGTCTTGTATTATTTGAGTCTTTGATTTTTAGTTTACCACAATGATCCTTGCTGTACATGCCTTTTGAGAGAGCCATACATGATTTGTAATTTGTTAGAATACTCTATGTGCTTCGCTTATATCTTTTGAGTTATATAGTTTTGCTCTAGTACTTCACTTATATCTTTTAGAGCACGGTGGTGGATTTGTTTTATAGAAACTATTGATCTCTCATGCTTCACTTAGATTATTTTGAGAGTCTTAAATAGCATGGTAATTTTCTTAAAATCCTAATATGCTTGGTATGCAAGATTAATAATAAAACTTTCTTATGAGTGTGTTGAATACTAAGAGAAGTTTGATGCTTGATGATTGTTTTGAGACATGGAGGTAATAATATCAAAGTTGTGCTAGTTGAGTAGTTGTGAAATTGAGAAATACTTGTGTTGAGGTTTGCAAGTCCCGTAGCATGCACGTATGGTAAATGTTATGCAACAAATTTGAAACATGAGGTGTTATTTGATTATCTTCCTTATGAGTGGCGGTCGGGGACGAGCAATGGTCTTTTCCTACCAATCTATCCCCCTAGGAGCATGCGCGTAGTACCGAGGTTTTTGATGACTTGTAGATTTTTGCAATAAGTATGTGAGCTATTTATAACTAATGTTGAGTCCATGGATTATACGCACTCTCACCCTTCCATCTTGCTAGCCTCTTCGGTACCGTGCATTGCCCTTTCTCACATTGAGAGTTGGCGCAAACTTCGCCGGTACATCCAAACCCCGTGATATGATACGCTCTTTCACACAAAAACCTCCTTATATCTTCCTCAAAACAGCCACCATACCTACCTATTATGGCATTTCCATAGCCATTCCGAGATATATTGCCATGCAACTTTCCATCATTCCATTCATCATGACACATTCATTATTGTCATATTGCTTAGCATGATCATGTAGTTGACATAGTATTTGTGGCAAACCACCGTTCATAATTCTTTCATACATGTCACTCTTGGTCCATTGCATATCCCGGTACACCGCCGGAGGCATTCATATAGAGTCATCTTTCTTCTAGTATCGAGTTGTAATCATTGAGTTGTAAATAAATAGAAGTGTGATGATCATCATTTTCTAGAGCATTGTCCCAAGTGAGGAATAACAAAAAAAAGAGAAAGGCCATAAAAAACAGAAAGGCCGTAAAAAAGAGAAGGCCCAAAAAATGAGGGAAAAAGAGAGAAGGGACAATGTTACTATCCTTTTCCACACTTGTGCTTCAAAGTAGCACCATAATCTTCATGATAGAGAGTCTCTTGTTTTATCACTTTCATATACTAGTGGGAATTTTTTATTACAGAACTTGGCTTGTTTATTCCAACAATGGGCCTCCTCAAGTGCCCTAGGTCTTCGTGAGAAAGCAAGTTGGATGCACACCCACTTAGTTTCTTTTGTTGAGATTTCATACATTTATAGCTCTAGTGCATCCATTGCATGGCAATCCCTACTCCTTGCATTAACATCAATCGGTGGGCATCTCCATAGCCCATTGATTAGCCTCGTTGATGTGAGACTTTCTCCTTTTTGTCTTCTCCACATAACCCCCCCTCATTATACTATTCCACCCATAGTGCTATGTCCATGGCTCGCGCTCATATATTGCGTGAAAGTTTGTAGGTTTGAGATTACTAAAGTATGAAAGAATTTCTTGGCTTGTCATCGAGGTTGTGCATGATGAGAGAATTCTTGTGTGACGAAAATGAAACATGACTAAACTATATGATTTTGTAGGGATGAACTTTCTTTGGCCATGTTATTTTGAGAAGACATAATTGCTTAGTTAGTATGCTTGAAGTATTATTATTTTTATGTCAATATGAACTTTTGTCTTGAATCTTTCGGATCTGAATATTCATACCACAATTAAGAAGAATTATATTAAAAATTATGCCAAGTAGCACTCCACATCAAAAATTCTGTTTTTATCATTTACCTACTCGAGGACGAGCAGGAATTAAGCTTGGGGATGCTTGATACATCTCCAACGTATCTATAATTTTTGATTGCTCCATGCTATATTATCTACTGTTTTGGACATTATTGGGCTTTATTATCCACTTTTATATTATTTTTGGGACTAACCTATTAACCGGGGGCCCAGCCCAGAATTGCTGTTTTTTGCTTGTTTTAGGGTTTCAAAGAAAAGGAATATCAAACGGAGTCCAAACGGAATGAAACCTTCGGGAACGTGATTTTCTCAATGAACAAGACCCGGGAGACTTGGACCCTATGTCAAGAAAGAAAAGAGGAGGCCACGAGGTAGGGGGCGCGCCCACCCCCACCAGGCGCGCCCTCCACCCTCATGGGCCCCCTGTTGCTCCATCGACGTACTCCTTCCTCCTATATATACCTACGTATCATCCCCAAATGATCAGATATGGAGCCAAAACCCTAATTCCACCGCTGTAACTTTCTGTATTCACGAGTCCCATCTTGGGGCCTGTTCCAGAGCTCCGCCGGAGGGGGCATCGATCACGAAGGGCTTCTACATCAACACCATAGCCTCTCCGATGAAGTGTGAGTAGTTTACCTCAGACCTACGGGTCCATAGTTAGTAGCTAGATGGCTTCTTCTCTCTTTTTGGATCTCAATACAATGTTCTCCCCCTCTCTTATGGAGAACTATTCGATGTAATCTTCTTTTTGTGGTGTGTTTGTTGAGACCGATGAATTGTGGGTTTATGATCAAGTCTATCTATGAATAATATTTGAATCTTCTCTGAATTCTTTTATGTATGATTGGTTATATTTGCAAGTCTCTTCAAATTATCAGTTTGGTTTGGCCTACTAGATTGATCTTTTTGCAATGGGAGAAGTGCTTAGCTTTGGGTTCAATCTTGTGGTGTCCTTTCGCAGTGACGGTAGGGGCAGCAAGGCACGTATTGTATTGTTGCCATCGAGGATAACAAGATGGGGTTTTCTTCATATTGCATGAGTCTATCCCTCTACATCATGTCATCTTGCTTAAGGCGTTACTCTATTTTTAACTTAATACTCTAGATGCATGCTGGATAGCGGTCGATGAGTGGAGTAATAGTAGTAGATGCAGGCAGGAGTTGGTCTACTTGTCTCGGACGTGATGCCTATATACATGATCATACCTAGATATTCTCATAACTATTCTCAATTCTGTCAATTGCTCAACAGTAATTTGTTCACCCACCGTAGAATACTTATGCTCTCGAGAGAAGCCACTAGTGAAACCTATGGCCCCCGTGTCTATCTTTATCATATTAATCTCCTACTACTTAGTTATTTCCTTTGCTATTTACTTTGCCTTTATTTTACTTTGCATCTTTATCATAAAAATACCAAAAATATTATCTTATCATATCTATCAGATCTCACTCTCGTAAGTGGCCTTATAGGGATTGACAACCCCTATTTGCGTTGGTTGCGAGGATTTATTTGTTTTGTGCAGGTACGAGGGACTCACGTGTAGCCTCCTACTGGATTGATACCTTGGTTCTCAAAAACTGAGGGAAATACTTATGCTACTTTGCTGCATCATCCCTTCCTCTTCGGGGAAAACCAACGCAGTGCTCAAGAGGTAGCAGAACTTTGCGCCCAATCTTTTTATGAAGACAATTCTGAACACAGCGCTGATAAGTCGCCTGGGCACTCTTGAGCCCGAAAGGCATAGACACATAGTAGAAGGCTCCAAAGGGAGTTATGAAGGTTGTCTTCTCCTGGTCCTCAACTGCCATTTTAATCTGATGATAACCGGAATAAGCATCCAAAAACACAAACGGTCACAACCCGCTGTAGCATCAATAATCTGATCAATACATGGGAGAGCAAAGGGATTAGCTGGACAGGCTTTGTTCAAATCTGTGTAATCCACACACATACGCCAAGTGCCGTTTTTCTTAAGCACCAGCACCGGATTAGCTAGCCACTCAGGGTGAAAGACCTCCACGATAAACCCTGCTACCAAGAGCCGGGCTACCTCCTCCCAATAGTCTTATGCCTCTCTTCATTGAAGCGGCGAAGAAACTGTCTGACCGGTTTAAACTTGGGATCTATATTAAGGGTGTGCTCAGCGAGTTCCCTCGGTACACTCTGCATGTCAGAAGGCTTCCATGCAAAGATGTCCCGGTTCTCACGGATGAACTCGATGAGCTCGCCTTCCTATTTCGGATCCAAGTTAGTGCTGATGCTGAACTGCTTGGATGAATCGCCAGGAACAAAATCAACCAATTTAGTCTCCCTGCCGATTTAAACTTCAGTGCCGGATCATGCTCTGTGGTTGGCTTCTTCAGAGAAGTCATATCTGCCGGATCAACATTGTCCTTATAAAATTTCAGCTCCTCTGTGGCACAAACCGACTCAGCATAAGCCGCATCCCCTTCTTCACACTCCAAAGCAATCTTCCTGCTCCCATGTACCATGATGGTCCCTGAGGGAGTCCTGGATTAGGGGGTGTTCGGATAGCCGGACTATACCTTCAGCCAGACTCCTGGACTATGAAGATACAAGATTGAAGACTTCGTCCCGTGTCCGGAAGGGACTTTCCTTGGCGTGGAAGGCAAGCTTGGTGATACGGATATGTAGATATCCTACCATTGTAACCGACTTTGTGTAACCCTAACCCTCTCTGGTGTCTATATAAACCGGAGGGTTTTAGTCCGTAGGACAACATACACAACAACAATCATACCATAGGCTAGCTTCTAGGGTTTAGCCTCTCCGATCTCGTGGTAGATCTACTCTTGTACTACCCATATCATCAATATTAATCAAGCAGGACGTAGGGTTTTACCTCCATCGAGAGGGCCCGAACCTGGGTAAAACTTCGTGTCCCTTGCCTCCTGTTACCATCCGGCCTAGACGCACAGTTCGGGACCCCCTACCCGAGATCCGCCGATTTTGACACCGACATTGGTGCTTTCATTGAGAGTTCCTCTGTGTCGTCGCCGTCAGGCTCGATGGCTCCTACGATCATCAATAGCGATGCAGTCCAGGGTGAGACCTTCCTCCCCGGACAGATCTTCGTCTTCGGCGGCTTCGCACTCCGGGCCAATTCACTTGGCCATCTGGAGCAGATCGAAAGATATGCCCCTGGCCATCAGGTCAGATTTGGAAGCTTAAACTACACAGCTGACATCCGCGGGGACTTGATCTTCGACGGATTCGAGCCACTGCCGAGCGCGCCGCACTGTCACGACGAGCATGATCTAGCTCTGCCTCCGAACAGTGCCCTGGAGGCCGCACCCACATCGGCTTCGACCCTTAATTCGGAACCAACTGCGCCGATCGAGGATGGGTGGTTGGCCGCCGCCTCGGGGGCTGCAATCCCAACGGCGATCGAGCCGAACATCAGCCCCGCACTCTGCGAGACTCGTGACTCCAAGGAGCCGGACTCCTCTCCGGACTCCGAACCCTCCGCGCCCCTGCCGATCGAATCCGATTGGGCATCGATCATGGAGTTTACTGTCGCAGACATCTTCCAGCACTCGCCTTTCGGCGATATTCTGAAGACACTAAAGTCTCTCTCTTTATCAAGAGATCCCTGACCGGACTACGGTCAGCAAGGTTGGGGTACGGACGATGAAGAAATTCAAAGCCCACCCACCACCCACTTTGTAGCCATTGTCGACGATTTAACCGACATGCTCGACTTCGACTCCGAAGACATCGATGGTATGGACGCCGATGAAGGAGACGATGAAGAACCAGCGCCTATCGGGCCCTGGAAAGCCACCTCGTCATATGACATATACATGGTGGACACCCCAAAAGAAGGAGATGGCGATGGAACAGCGGAGGATGGCCCCTCCAAGAAACAGCCTAAGCGCCGGTGCCAGCGGCGCCGCTCAAAATCCCGCCAAAACAAATACGGCGATTCTAGCATGGGAGATAATAATACTCCGGAGAGTGCCGAAGAAAAACCCCTCCAGCAAGATTCAGCACAGGAGGATGGAGAAACCAGCCCTCATGAGAGAGCGGCAGACAGAGAGGTCGAGGACGATAATCATATGCCTCCCTCCGAAGACGAGGCAAGCCTCAACGACGATGAATTCGTCGTGCCAGAGGATCCCGTCGAGCAAGAGCGTTCTCAACGCAGGCTTATGGCCACGGCAAGAAGCCTCAAGAAAAAACAGCAACAGCTTAGAGCTGATCAAGATTTGCTAGTCAACAGATGGACTGAAGTCCTTGCCGCCGAAGAGCATAAACTCGAACGCCCCTCCAAGAGCTACCCAAAGCGCAGGTTGCTACCCCGATTAGAGGAGGAAGCACTTGATACGGCCGACCGGCCACCTCATGGCCGTGACAGAGAGGCCTCTCGGTCCTCCACTCAAGCCGCACCCCGTACCAAGGCACGGGAAAATGCGCCAGACCTGCGAGATATGTTGGAGGACAAGGCAAGGCAAACAAGATCGATCTACGGATCGCATGGGCGCCCCACGACTCGAGACAATAACCGTCACGCCAGACATAAATCCGGTAGGGCCGAACACAGTAGACAAAGCTCATTGGAGCTACATCGTGATATAGCCCAGTACAGAGGCGCCGCACACCCACTATGCTTCACAGACGAAGTAATGGGTCATCAAATCCCCGAGGGTTTCAAACCCGTAAACATCGAATCATATGATGGCACAACAGATCCTGCGGTATGGATCGAGGATTATCTCCTTCATATCCACATGGCCCGCGGCGATGATTTCCACGCCATCAAATACCTCCCACTCAAGCTTAAAGGACCAGCTCGGCATTGGCTTAACAGCTTGCCAACAGGATCAATCAGTTGTTGGGAGGACCTGGAAGCCGCATTCCTCGACAATTTCCAGGGCACTTATGTGCGACCCGCAGACGCCGATGACCTAAGTCACGTAATTCAGTAGGCAGAGGAATCGGCCAGGCAATTCTAGACACGGTTCCTAACAAAGAAAAATCAAATAGTCGACTTTCCAGACGCTGAGGCCCTAGCAGCCTTCAAGCACAATATCCGTGACGAGTGGCTTGCCCGGCACCTTGGACAGGAAAAGCCGAAGTCTATGGTAGCACTCACGACACTCATGACCCGCTTTTGCGCGGGAGAAGGCAGCTGGCTTGCTCGTAGCAACAAGATGACCAAGAACCCTGGTAATTCGGATACCTAGGACAGTAGTGGCAGGTCGCGTCGCAACAAGCAGAAGCGCCGCATTAACAGCGACAATGTTGAGGATACGGCAGTTAATGCCGGATTCAGAGGCTCTAAATCCGGTCAATAGAAAATGCCATTCAAAAGGAATCCTAGGGGCCCGTCCAGTTTGGACCGAATACTCGATCGCTTGTGCCAGATACATGGCACCCCCGAAAAGCCGGCCAATCACACCAACAGGGATTGTTGGGTGTTCAAGCAGGCAGGCAAGTTAAATGCCGAAAATGAAGACAAGGGGCTGCATAGCGATGACGACGAGGAGCCCCGGCCGCCGAACAACAGTGGACAGAAGGGTTTCCCCCCACAAGTGCAGACGGTGAACATGATATATGCAACCCACGTCCCCAAAAGGGAGCGGAAGCGCGCGTTAAGGGACGTATACGCGGTAGAGCCAGTCGCCCCAAAGTTCAACCCATGGTCCTCCTGCCCGATCACCTTTGATCGAAGGGACCATCCCACTAGCATCCGTCATGGCGGATTCACCGCATTGGTTCTAGACCCAATTATTGACGGATTTCATCTCACTAGAGTCCTTATGGACGGCGGCAGTAGCCTGAACCTGCTTTACCAGGATACAGTGCGGAAAATGGGCATAGATCCCTCGAGGATTAAGCCCACCAAAACGACCTTTAAAGGCGTAATACCAGGTGTAGAGGCCAACTGTACAGGCTCAATCACACTTGAAGTGGTCTTCGGATCTCCGGATAATTTCCGAAGCGAGGAGTTAATCTTCAACATAGTCCCATTCCGCAGTGGCTATCACGCACTGCTCGGGCGAACCGCACTCACCAAGTCCAATGCGGTACCGCACTACGCGTACCTTAAGCTCAAGATGCCAGGCCCTTGAGGAGTAATTATGGTCAATGGAAACACCGAACGCTCCCTCCGAACAGAGGAGCACACGGCGGCCCTTGCAGCGGAAGTACAAAGCAGCCTCTCCAGGCAGTTCTCCAGTCCGGCCATTAAACGACCGAACACCGTCAAGCGCGCCTGGAGTAACCTACAACAAGACCGCCTGGCACGATCCGAGCAAGCGTAGCAATGCGGCCCCAACCCCAGCCCTCGCAAAAATGCGACACCAGTACTTCGCGTACATAACTACGCTCTAGAAATACCATGGGTACAGGGGGAGGGGCACCATCACGGCACGCCCGAAACACGTCTTAAACCGCACCAGGGGCTGCCGATTTTCTAATTTTCTCTTACTTTCAGGGCTCCACTCTTCGGAAGGCCTGTTCGGCAGTTCAATTGCAGCACAAACGATGCAAGAACCAGGGAAGCAGACAAGCCACGCCGCATTACGGAACTCCCAGGTGGTCTCTATCACAAGTAGTATACCTGTTTCGCATACTATTCCGCAGCTTGCCCCTGGAACGGACATGTTAAATAGTCCAACCTTTTGCTTATCGCATTATTTGTATCGTTCTGCTTTGATCGCAGCCCTCTTTAATAAACAATGCATAGCTTTTGACTATTTTTGCATTACTCTTTTTTAATATATGTTCCTTAACGACATGTTGCACCCGTACACTTTGGTACAGCCAAAATACGCCAGGGCCTTCAGTACCCCTCAACATGGTGTGAGAAGTCCGAACACTTTAACAAGTGCGGCACCCCGAACTTATAGCATTATATGCATCGGCTCCGAATCATGTCTTGGGTCAATAGTTGGGTTTGCCCGGCTCCTATGTTTTGGTGCCTTACGTTCCGCTATATCAGCTAAGGTAGCACTAGGAGAACCACTGCGATTGTGCCCCAGTTGAGCTGGGTCGAGCACCTCAGTGGAGAAAGCTAAAACTGACTGTCATGATGAAGCGAGAGCTGGTCACTGTTCGAGAGGTTTTTCGAGTCCCTAAAGACTTATGCCGCTTAGAGCGAGGAGTCGGCTCTGTCCGGCCAAGGCGTGGATAGCGCCCCGAACTCGGTCTTCCGAATACCAGGGGCTTCGCCAAAATTTAAAATTATAGAATTCTATGGCTAAGTGAGAGTGTTCACGCATTATAGTCCGGTTGCCTTGTTCGTTGGGCTGAGTGCCTCCCTCGAAGGACCCAAACATGGGAAAAAGAGCGCTCAGGTTTAGCCGCGAACACCCCAGCACTAGCGGCACGGGGGCAGAAGCCAATGACTCGCCATCTCTCAGAATTGATAAACAGCCGCACAGAAGGTAATATTTTAAATTCCAACAGCATTGCTTAGCGCATATGAACATGTTTTCAGCGCACAGGACAAAACGAGCGAGTTTTACTCAAAAAATACATCCTTGGAACATTCATTCGCCACAAGGCAGGCACCCTTCAGAACATCCTTATAGTAATTCTCAGGCTTGCGATGCTCTTTCCCCGGCGGTGGCCCGTCCTTCACAAGCTTCTCAGCATCCAGCTTTCCCCAGTGCACCTTAGCACGGGTAAGGGCCCTACGGGCACCTTCAATGCAGACGGAGCACTTGATGACTTAGAGCCTCAGACAGGCCCCCACCAGCTGCTGCACTAGCCCGAAATAGCTCCCAGGCAGAGCCTCTTCAGGCCACAGCCGAACTATGAGGCCCTTCATGGCCTGTTCGGCCGCCTTGTGGAGCTCGACCAGTTGCTTCAGCTGGTCGCTCAGGGGCACGGGGTGTCCGGCCTCAACGTACTGAGACCAGAACACCTTCTCTGTCGAGCTGCCCTCCTCGGCTCGATAGAATGCGGCGACATCGGACACACTCCGGGGAAGATCTGCGAACGCTCCTGGAGAGCTCCGGATTCGGGCAAGTAACAAATAACTCACGTTTATGTGTTTGCTTTGCATAAAGAATGCCTTACCCGCCGATATCTTCTTCACCTCATCCAACTCCTGGAGGGTCTTCTGGGATTCGGCCTTGGCAGACTTGGCATTTTCAATAGCCGTCGCGAGCTCGGACACTCGCGTCTTTGAGTCAAGCTCCAAACTCTCATGTTTTTTCATGAGAACCTGGAGCTCTTGCCGCACCTTGCCAACCTGGGCCTCATACTTCTCCCGCTCGCTGTGCTCCATGGCCACCCTCTTCTCGGCCTCGAGCAGCACTTGCTTAAGGGTCGCCACCTCAGACGTGGCCCCTACAATAGCCACGATAATCCTATCATTTTTTGCAATTGCACCTTTTTATATATATATATATATATTTAAACAAGGTATTTCTTACCTTCATTGTCCTCGAACTACTTCCTGGCACGCCCGAGCTCTTGCTCGGACCGCTCGAGGTTCTGCTTTAGCGTGTCCACTTCCGCAGTCAGTGCGGCGGACGCAAGCAGAGAAGCCTGCATACGCATATTGACTCATTTTTGTTAGACTCCTGCGAATTTTATTTGATCCTTTATTCAGCTTTTCTTCCCGAACGCCAAACAGAGCATCAGGGGCTACTGTCTATGCGGTAATATTATTTACACATTCTTTACTTACCTCAAAGCCTGTTAAAAGGCTAGTACAAGCTTTAGTCAGTCCGCTCTTGGCGGACTGAACCTTCTGGACCACCGCACTCATAATGGTGCGGTGCCCCTCGTCGATGGAGGCGCCTTGGAGCGCCTCCAACAGATTGTCCGGCGCCTCCAGTTGGACGGGGGTCACCGGCACGGTGGGCTTGCTCCTCTTGGAAGGAGGTCCCCCCGCCGGACTCTGGAACCTTTGAAGGTTTCGGAGCGGTGTCCGGCCTAGAGCCGGACTTGGAGCCCTGGGGGGTTTCATCCCCTTTACTCCTGGAGTTCGGGAGGTCGCCTTGCCGCGCCCCCAGGACCACCTCCTCCCGTCTTGGAACCTGTTGGGACAACACTTCGGTGTCGTCCGTAGGGCGGGGGAGGAAGCCGTCGGAAGCGAGTTCACATCCGACGAGTCCAGTGAGCCGCTCGACGATGCGTCGAGCCAGTCTTTGGGTGGGTTGCATAAACATATTCGACATAAGGGAAAGCTGTGCAATAAACGAATACTATGAATTACTCTGGTATCCGGATACTTACGATTTTGCCAAGGGCTTGGCCCTGAGCGGCCACTCCTCTCCGCCATCGTCGGCGTCGGTGGAGTAGTCCGGAGGAAGGGTTTTCCCCTTCTTGGACCCTTCGGCCTCCCCAGCTGGGGCGGCCTTCCTTTTCTTCCCTTCCCCCGCTGGAGGGGGAGGGGTCTCTTCTTCCTCCTCCTCGTCTTCATGGAAGGAGTGCGTCTTGGAGTCGTCGGATGAGGGATCCGACACCTCCAGGCGCCGGGCACTCTTTCGAGTCCCCGTGGCCTTCTTCTTGGCCTTCTTCTCCGGCACCACATGGGGTGCCGGAACCAGCAGCTTCGCCAAACGAGCGTCCGCTGGGCCTTCGGGCAAAGGAGCCGGACAGTTGATCTGTCCAGACGTCTCCTGCCAATCCTGTCAAAGGTCAGGGAGCTTAGATCCCGCATGGAGTCAAACTATGAAAAACTGATACCCTGTAAAAGGAAAAAACAGCTTACCGCATGAGCGTGACGCTGCGTACTGAATCCGCGATCCTCGGTAGCGGATGCGGGGGCCTCGGCGCCCTCGAAAAGCACCTTCCAAGCATCTTTGTACGTCGTGTCGAAGAGCCTGCTCAGAGTTTGGTGCCGCACCGGGTCGAACTCCCACAGGTTGAAAGCTCGTTGTTGACACGAGAGGATCAGGCGGATGAGCATAACCTGGACTACGTTGACAAGTTTGAGCTTCTTGTCCACCAGGGTTTGGATGCATGTTTGGAGTCCGGTCAGCTCTCCTTTTTTTACCCCACGACAGGCCTGTCTCCTTCCAGGAGGTGAGCTGCGGAGGGGGTACGGATCGAAACTCGGGGGCTGCGACCCATTCGGGGTCGCGCGGCTCGGTGATGTAAAACCACCCCGATTACCATCCCTTCAGGGTCTCCACAAAGGAGCCCTCGAGCCATAAGATGTTGGGCATCTTGCCCACCATGGCGCCTCCGCACTCCGCCTGGTTGCCGCGCACCACCTTTGGCTTGACATTGAAAGTCTTGAGCCATAGGCCGAAATGGGGGCGGATACGGAGGAAAGCCTCGCACACGACGATAAACGCCGAGATGTTGAGGACAAAGTTCGGGGCCAGATCGTGGAAATCCAGGCCATAGTAGAACATGAGCCCCCGGACAAATGGGTGAAGAGGGAAGCCCAGTCCGCGGAGGAAATGGGGGAGGAACACCACCCTCTCATGGGGCCTAGGGGTGGGGATGAGCTGCCCCTTTTCGGGAAGCCGGTACGCGATGTCGTTAGACAAGTATCCGGCCTTCCTCAGTTTTTTGATGTGTCCCTCCGTGACGGAGGAGACCATCCACTTGCCTCCCGCTCCGGACATGGCTGGAGAAGGTTGAGGTGGGGAGTGCGGACTTGGGCGCTGGAGCTCGAGTGTGCAAGAGTGGATAAGCAAGGGAGGAAGAAGGCGTAGGTGAAAAGGCGGATCCTTATCCCCTTATATGGGTGGACGCAACTACGTGTCCCCACCAGCCTGGTAAAACTCGCTTATCTCCAAGCGCCGTAATCAATGGCGTGGTTGGGTTACCCACGCCTGTATTGATGAGAATCCCGGAATAAGGGGACACGATCTCTGCTTTAACAAGACGTGCCAAGGAAACCGCCTCGCATGACGCGCTGAGGTGGGATAATAAAACAACTCGGATAAAGGCTTGGCCGTGGTGTGTCGCACTACAGAATACGTCAGCATATTAGATTTATGTAAATATTATTCTCTCTATGGCAATATGTGGAAACTTGTTTTGCAGAGCCGGACACTATCTTTGTGTTCAAAATCTTCTATGAAGTACTTGGAGGAGGAACCCGCCTTGAAATGCCGAAGACAATCTGCGCGCCGGACTCGTCGTCATTGAAGCCTGGTTCAGGGGCTACTGAGGGAGTCCTGGATTAGGGGGTGTTCGGATAGCCGGACTATACCTTCAGCCGGACTCCTGGACTATGAAGATACAAGATTGAAGACTTCGTCCCGTGTCTGGAAGGGACTTTCCTTGGCGTGGAAGGCAAGCTTGGTGATACGGATATGTAGATCTCCTACCATTGTAACCGACTTTGTGTAACCCTAACCCTCTCCGGTGTCTATATAAACCGGAGGGTTTTAGTCCGTAGGACAACATACACAACAACAATCATACCATAGTCTAGCTTCTAGGGTTTAGCCTCTCCGATCTCGTGGTAGATCTACTCTTGTACTACCCATATCATCAATATTAATCAAGCAGGACGTAGGGTTTTACCTCCATCGAGAGGGCCCGAACCTGGGTAAAACTTCGTGTCCCTTGCCTCCTGTTACCATCCGGCCTAGACGCACAGTTCGGGACCCCCTACCCGAGATCCGCCGGTTTTGACACCGACAGTCCCCTTATGACCCGGCATCTTAAGCTGCAGATAAACATAACACGGCCTTGCCACGAACTTAGCATAAGCCGGCCTTCCGAACAGGGCATGATATGGGCTCTTGATTTTCACCACTTCAAAAGTCAAAGTTTCTGATCTTGAATCATGATCATCTCCAAAAGCCACCTCTAGGGCTATCTTGCCAACTGGGTACACCGATTTACCAGGCACCACTCCATGAAAGATAGTGTTCGACGGTTTAAGATTCTTGTCTGTCAGCCCCATGCGACGGAAGGTATCATAGAAAAGGATATTGATGTTGTTCCCTCCATCCATAAGCACTTTGGTGAACTTGTAGCCCCCGACTTGAGGAGCCACTACTAAGGCCGGATGACCCGGATTATCATCCCGGGGCGGATGATCCTCCCGACTCCATAAAATTGGTTGTTCAGACCAGCGCAAATACTGAGGCACCACCGGTTCAACGGAGTTCACGACCCTCTTGTGAAGCTTCTGATTGCGCTTACACAAGCTAGTGGTAAAGACATGATACTGCCCACTATTCAACTGCTTCGGATTGCTCTGATAACCTGACTGCTGCTGTTGTTGATTCCCCTGATGGTTATAACCTCCCTGATTACCTTGATTTCCATGTTTGGTCTAATTGCCTTGGAATCCTGAACCGGAGCTGCCGCCTCCATAACCCGGCCCATGAAAACCACCTCCTGAACCGCCGGGCGGGCCATTGTCGTATTGAAACATATTGGAATTCTTGAACTCTCGCATGATGAAACAATCCTTCCAAAGATGTGAAGCTGGCTTCTCGTTCGATCCGTGCTTTGGACAAGGTTGATTTAACAGGCGCTACAGATTGGGGCCTGACCCTCCGCCCCTCTGGGGTGGTTTGCCCTTATGACGCTGACTGTTATCCTGGGCGTTGGTGTTAGCCACAAAGTCCAAGCTATTATCCGCCTTGCGCTTACCATTGTTCCCATGACCTGCCATGTTATGCTGCTGCCCCTTGGCACTGCCATTCTTTTTCCCTTTCCCTGGTTTGTCCTCTTCAGAATCAGGGTCCTTCGTACTATCTGAATCGGCATATTTAACCAAAGCGGCCATAAGCGTTGACATGTCATTACAGTGGCGTTTGAGCCTTCCCAACTTCAATTTTAATGGCATGAACCGGCAGTTGCCCTCCAACGTCAAAACTGTTGTATCTGCATTGATGCGGTCTGATGAATGCAAAATAGCTGAGACTCGCTTCACCCAATGGGTCGTAGACCCCCCATCCTCTTGACAACAAGCGGCTAGGTCCACAATTGACATGGGTTGCTTACATCTATCCTTGAAATTCTGGATAAACCGTCTCTTTAACTCGGCCCATGACGCAATGGAGTTAGCTGGTAGAGTCTTTAACCAAGTACGAGTTGTTCCTTCCAACATCATGGTGAAATACTTAGCACATACCGCTTCATCCACATCCAGCATCTCCATCGCCATCTCATAACTCTCAACCCATGACTCAGGGGGTAAATCGGCAGTGTAATTGGGCACCTTACGAGGGCCCTTAAAATCCTTGGGCAGTCGCACGTTACGCAAGGCTGGGGTGAGGCACGGTACCCTCAAAGAACTGAAGACCACACCTGGCTCCACGGAGGTGGTCGGACGAGCCAGAATAGGCTGACGAGCTGTGTTCTGGGCTGCTAACTCGGCCTCTCGACGCGCTCGGTCGTGATCCACCACATCTTGTGTGTTAGCACCACCACCCGCCGGGTTACGGTGCCGCACACTGCTTGACACAGCCGGTTCATCAATATGCATGCTATAGCTCCGACTTAGACGGGGGGTGGAATGAATCCTCTCACGACTATGTGAATAAGCCTGTTGCTGGGTTAAAGCCGTTTGAAGGAGCTCCCTAGTCCGTCGTGTCTCAACCGCCACTGGTGGCTCGCCTTCGATCGGGAGAGCTGCCAATCGTGAAGCAGCGGCCACAATGTTATCCAACGGGTTGGAGTAATGACCCGGGGGTGTCGGAACACGCTGTGACACAATGTTGTTCTGACGAGGCGGGTCCATCATGCGCGGCTGAACCGGCGCTCCTATTACCGGTGCCTCAGTCCGGTTTACCGCTGGCTGGTTACTGGTTCCTGCTCCTGGCATGTTGAAGAGATTTCTTGGCTCATAACCCGGTGGCAGGTGCGACCGGTATCTCCTCCTCATGACATCATCTGAGGCACTCTGATCCAGCCTAAGCTGGTAGGCTTAAGCTTCTAACTCAGCCCGTTCTGTAGCCATCCTGGCATTCTCTGCTGCCAGGTCCGCTTTAGCCTGTGTTATCTGATCCTTCACCTTTGCAATCTCCGCGTTGTGCTGATCCCGGTTTGTCGCGTCCACCTCGGCTGCTAGTAACGTTGCTAAAGTGTCGAACAGATCGGACAAAACCTGAGCCGGAGGCGGTGCAGAGCCCCCTGCTCCCGTTGGCGTTGCTGTTGCTGAACCGGAGATCATTGTCGCAGCGGTAGAAGAGTGTTGCGCTGGTTGTGTACTGGCCGTGAAGACTGTGACCCGGCTTGGCAGATCGAGGGGGTCCGGAATACTGTTGCCATCGGAACCTCCACTAATCCGGCCATCCTGCAGTTGGTACATGGACTCGATCTCTCCGGTTGAAGACTCGTCGTCGGAACAGACAACGGTTTCTCCATCAGATGCCGGTCCATCCTCGTATTCCGCTCCATGGATGACACCTACGAAGACATGCCTTGCTGCGGGCTAAACCTAGGCAGGGCTTGCACGCTGAGCCGTCTCGATGATGTCGGTGCAGGTGTCCGGCTCAGGGCCCGGTTCGCCGATCTTGCCGATGAAGACGTGAATTCCGCCAAAGGGGACCCGGTATCCGTATTCAATTGAACCGGCCTCGGGACCCCATCCAGCGTCGTCGGTGTAGAGCTTGCCGCGATGACTTTTAGTCATCTAGCCCACAGCGTATCCCTTGAGCCCTTCAAAGCTGCCCTTCAAGAACTCGAAACCATCATGCGACAGCCCCACGGTGGGCGCCAACTGTCGTGGTTTTGTCACGGCAGATGTCCTCGTGAAAGGACTTAGTCGTGGAGCCATCGCTACGGGTTAGCTTAAAGGGGTTAAACCGGACAGGGGACACGAGAGTTTTATACTAGTCCGGCTCCTTACGATGAAGGTAAAAGCCTACGTCTAGTTGTGATGGAATTGCTGGGGGTTCGATAACCAGGGAGCGAATCCGCTTTGCCTGGCTCTCGAGTTGTTGTTTTGTTGTCCCTAAACCACCGCCGGGTTGTCCCTTTATATACATAGGCCGACGCCCGTCGGTTTACAGAGTCCCGAGGCCGGATCGTTAACGTGTCCAACTCGGTCTCTATCCTTCCTATCTTACAATGCAAGTTACATGAGAAAGTCGGTTTACATCTACAGGCCTTAACCCACCTTTGGGCCTTGGGCCTTCGTAAAGCGCCACCATCCTCACGTCTTCATGGGCTTCTAATCTTCATAGAGTTAACCCGGCTACTCCTGGCCAGTTTACGTCCAGTAGTAATATCCCCAACAGCACCCAAAAGTGCTTGAAGGGTATAGTGACTCAAACTGGATCTCAGATGCTGATGAGATAAAAGCCACGAGCGGATATGTATTCACTCATGGAGGTGGCGCTGTTTCTTAGAAGTCTTGCAAGCAGACCATCTTAACGAGGTCAACAATGGAAGCAGAACTCACAGCACTAGATACTGCTACGGTCGAAGCAGATTGGCTTCGCCGGCTCTTGAATGACTTGCCGGTTGTTGAGAAACCTATACCGGGTATCCTTATGAACTGCGACAATCAAACTGTGATCACGAAAGTGAACAGCTCAAAGGATAACATGAAGTCATCAAGACACGTTCAGAGAAGGTTAAAGTCTGTCAGGAAAATGAGAAACTCCGGAGTTATTGCATTGGATTATATCCAAACGTCTAAAAATCTGGTAGATCCTTTTACTAAGGGTCTATCACGTACTGTGATAGATAATGCATCGAGGGAGATGGATATGAGACCCACAATATGAGTTGTTCACAGTGGTAACCTAGTCTATGTGATCGGAGATCCCGTGAATTAGATGTGGAAGACAAGTTGTTGGTCAACTGAGAGGGGAGTATCCTTACTGTTAACAATACCACTCCATGAAGATGCAATACTCTCCTAAATCTGCATGGCAGGTTGATGTATATCTTAATGTGTTTTAAGTGGCTCATTTAAGCAGAGATGTTGTCCTGCAGAACATCTTTTGAAGAACACACCTATATGAGTCTGATTGTTAAACGTCGCAATCTATGAGAGTAGGGTTCTCTCTAGTAAACTCATGAAAGATCATGGAGTATGACGCATAAGCTCCACCCGCAGGGAAGTCCCATGGTAGCCTAGTATCGTTCAAGGCTTTGTGTGGAGCTAGATTCGCAGAAAACTTGCAGTTCAAGGCCCAGTCCACTGTTCAAGTTGTCTACTAGTGTAGCATAGAGTTCTAGGTGGAAGTTCAACTTAACAGTCTCCAGTGCAATACCGGTATATAAAACAGTGTTTTGGAACCAAAGGCAAATTTTGTGTGCCTCTGGGATCTGGTGGGGGATTGCTGGAATTTTGTCTATTTTGGGCCTAGTCCAATAGCAGTTTCAGAAATTCCTAATAAATCCTAGAGGCCCACGCAGCCCATTTGTGCAAGGCAAGAGGTGGAACTAAAGTTTAGTCCCACATTGCTAGTTTAGTGGGAGTTGGACCTCCTTATAAGGGAGGTTCTTTCCCCACTTGTATGAGCATGAGAACAAGAGGGATATCCATGCGCGCTCCTCCTCCGCCGCCCGCCTCGCCTCATCACGACGCGCCGCGCCGCGCCGCGGGTTGCGGGAATGAGCCGAGTCGATGTCTAAATTTTTGTCACGCACTACGGGTATATGAAAGGTAACTCGGGAGCTGGAAAGTTTTTGCTGTAGTGGATATTGAATACGAACGCTGCACCCTTCGGCTGCTGTCTGTTTGTTTCGTCTCCTGTGTTCCCTTCAACTCCCGGCATAGCCTCTCGCCTCCTTCTCTTGCGCCTATAAAAGGGAGGTCGCTCCTCTCAGAGAGACGCACCAGAACTTCTCCTTCCTCTCGCCACCGGTTCCAATCTCTGAGTTGTTGTTGTCTTCCTCATCCCGGCTTGCGGCGTGCACCGCGAGTCGGGACAGTAGGCCTCCGAAACCGCACATCTTTGAGTCCTGTATGGGAGAAGGGTGATAAGGATTTTGGGGAGCGCTCAGCGCGACTACTGACTTCTTCGTCACGGATGCACCGGACTCCGACAACTACTTCCCCGACGACCACTACTTCCCCGATGTTGACAACCTCCTCGATGACATGGCTGGCCAGGACATCGACCCCAAGTACAGTACTACTGCCGCTGCTGTCACGTATGTGTTCTTCTTCTTTCTGTTAGATGTCCTGCCACAGTTTCTCGTACTAGTACTTGCCCTAGATGTGTTAGGTTCTACTCCATATATGCAACTAGCTCTACTGTCTGCTCTAGATATGTTAGGCTACAGTTCATATATGCAAATGTTATTTACCTTCTCTATGTCAGAATGCATGACTTGTTTTATCTCTACTATATTAGTCATGCTTTATCTAGTATTTCTGTTAATAAAATCATTTGGTAAATTGCTCATATTTCCAACAATCCAAAAACCTTATTGTAGGCAATTTACCCCAAGTGGTTTTGCTGCTTCCATGAGACCTCCTATGTTTGAGGGTATCCACTATAAGAGGTGGCGCGTGAGAGCAGTCTTATGGTTTCAAACCATGAGTTGCTATGAGGCCACGCTTGGCAAGCCTGAAGGGGAGTTTGATGCCCAACAGAAACAAGCTTTTCAAAAAATGGATACTCTGTTTAAGGCTGCTCTCTTGAGTGTTCTTGGTGAGAACATAGTTGATGCTTATGCGTCAATTGACAATGGAAAAGATATGTGGGACGCACTCGAGGCCAAGTTTGGGGTCTCGAATGCCGGGACTGAGCTGTACATCATGGAGCAATTCTATTATTACAAGAGGACTGAAGAGCGCTCCGTGGTTGAGCAAGCTCATGAGATACAGTCATTTGCTAGAGAACTTGATCACTTCAACTGTATGCTACCGGACAAGTTTGTTGCCGGAGGTATCATCACCAAGCTTCCTCCTTCGTGGAGGAACTTTGCTACCTTACTGAAGCATAAGAGACAGGAGTTTTCCGTTCCGGATCTCATTGGTACTCTTGATTTTAAAGAAAAGGCGAGAGAAAAGGACACACGTGCTCGAGGTATTAAGGGAGGATCTAGTGCCAATCTGGTACAGACACGTGCTCGAGGTATTAAGGGAGGATCTAGTGCCAATCTGGTACAGAAGAAGAACTTCCAGCCCCACAAGTTCAAGAACAAGGGCAAGTTTGATGGTAAAGCAAAATTTAATGGGAAGAACAAGGCTGTGCAACACACGAACTTCAAGAAGAATAATGACAAGAAGAAAGGTGGGGATCCTGATCATTGGGCTCCTAGTTGCCCTAATCGCTATGACAAGCGTCATCCTGGGAAAGGCGGCAAGACTGCTAATGTTGTCATTGGAGACATTGACATGAAGGATGTTGGGTATGGTATATTTCCCACTATTCTTTCAGTATGTCATTCTCCTGATTGGTTGATTGACACGGGTGCTAATGTGCATGTATGCGGTGATATTTCCATGTTTTCGTCTTATCAGACCGCAGGGACTTCAACCGTGCTGATGGGCAATGGTTCAAGTGCTTCTGTTCGTGGTGTTGGCACGGTCGATCTGAAGTTTACTTCGGGGAAGATCGTGCGGTTGAAGGACGTGCATTATGTCCCCTCCGTCAATAAAAATCTTGTTAGCGGATCTCTTCTGTGTAGAGATGGCTATAAGCTTGTCTTTGAGTCGGATAAATTTGTAATATCCAAGTATGGAACCTTTGTTGGTAAAGGCTATGAGTCAGGAGGCATGTTTCGTTTATCCTTATCAGACGTTTGCAATAAAGTTGTTAATCATGTTTGCAACAATAGTGAATCAAATGTCTGGCATTCACGTATTTGTCATGTTAACTTTGGTTGCATGTCGCGACTAGCGAAGTTGAACTTAATCCCTAGTTTCACCACTGTCAAGGGATCTAAGTGTCAAGTTTGTGTGCAAGCTAAGCAACCTCGTAAGTCTCACACGACTGCGGAAACGAGAAATCTTGCACCACTAGAGCTCATACAATCAGATCTATGTGAAATGAATGGTGTTTTGACAAAAGGTGAAAAGAAATATTTCATGACGTTAATTGACGACTCCACTAGATATTGTCGTGTGTATCTTCTGAAATCTAAGGATGGGGCTTTGAAGTTTTTCAAGATCTATAAAGCTAAAGTGGAAAACCAACTTGATCGGAAAATCAAGAGGCTTAGGTCCGACCGTGGTGGAGATTATTTTTCCAATGAATTTGATGCTTTTTGTGCGGAACATGGTATAATCCATGAGAGGACGCCTCCCTACTCACCTCAGTCAAATGGGGTGGCCAAAAGAAAGAACCGTACTCTAATTGATTTGGTTAACGCCATGTTAGACACATCGGGTCTTTCCAAGGCATGGTGGGGGAGGCGATATTGACATCATGTCATGTCCTAAATCGAGTCCCCATAAAGAACAAAGAGATAACTCCATTCGAGGAATGGGAGAAGAAAAGGTTAAAGCTCTCATCTACGAACTTGGGGTTGTTTGGTGAAAGTCAATGTGCCAATTCCAAAGAAGCGCAAGCTTGGACCAAAGACTGTGGATTGTGTTTTCCTGGGATATGCTTTTCATAGCATTGGCTATAGATTCTTGGTTGTAAAATCTGAGGTACCTAACATGCATGTCGGTACGATCATGGAGTCGAATGATGCGACTTTGTTTGAAGATATCTTTCCCATGAAGGATATGGCTACCTCATCTAATCAGGAGGTGCCTAGTTCATCGAATCAGGAACCAGTTACAATTACTGAACCTGCCATTTCGATGGAACACTTTGAAAATCCTGTGGAGGAGAACAATAAAGTTCCTACTAGGAGCAAGAGACAAAGGACTGCAAAGTCCTTTGGTGATGATTTTCTTGTGTATCTCATAAATGATACTCCCAGTTCTATTTCAGAGGCCTATGCATCTGAAGATGCTGACTACTGAAAGGAAGCGGTTCGTAGCGAGATGGATTCCATCTTGGCGAATGAAACTTGAGAGATAACTGATCGTCCTTATGGGTGCAAACTTGTAGGATGCAAATGGGTATTCAAGAATAAGCTTAGGCCTGATGGTACTATTGAAAAGTACAAGGCTCGGCTCGTGGCTAAGGGTTATACCCAAAAGGAAGGTGAAGACTTCTTTGATACTTACTCACTTGTGGCTCGACTGACCACTATTCGAGTTCTACTTTCACTAGTTGCCTCACATGGTCTTCTCGTTCATCAAATGGATGTTAAGACTGCTTTCCTAAATGGAGAGTTGGACGAGAAAATTTATATCGAACAACCAGATGGGTTTATACTAGATGGTCAGGAAGGAAAAGTGTGCAAGTTGCTAAAGTCTTTGTATGGACTCAAGCAAGCACCCAAACAGTGGCATGAGAAGTTTGAAAGAACTTTAACAGCTGCAGGCTTTGTTGTAAACGAAGCTGACAAATGTGTGTACTATCGCCATGGTGGGGGCGAGGGAGTTATCCTTTGCTTGTATGTTGATGACATGAACAAATCTGAATGTAATTAAGGAGGTCAAGGATTTCCTATCTTGCTGTTTTGAGATGAAGGATTTAGGAGTGGCTGATGTCATTCTGAACATCAAGTTGTTGAGAGACAATGATGGTGGGATTACATCACTTCAATCTCACTATGTGGAAAAGATCTTGAGTCGCTTTGACTATAATGACTGCAAGCCCTCTCCAACATCATATGATGCGAGTGTGTTACTTCGAAAGAATCAAGACTTGCTAGAGCTCAATTGAAGTATTCTCATATGATTGGCTCGCTTATGTACTTAGCCAATGCTACAAGACTTGACATCTATTTTGCTGTTAGCAAACTGAGTCGGTTTGTCTCAAAACCAGAAGATGAAAAACATATGTCGAAGACATACATTGTCCAAACATAATAGATTTGTGGACAGAATGAATGCTCATAAAGTTTTCTCCAGACTCTTACTTCATTAATAAATATCAAATTCCTGCATGGTCTTTGTCTGTGGGCACTTCTTTTTATTAGGATTTTTTAAAGAAAGTGTTGTGGCTCTCTCATTGCGAAATTTCTTCATACCAATCATTAATTCTTAAGCAATGTCAGTCTTGGTTGCTGAAGTTTATTGGATAATATATAGGCCCCCTTCGTTTGGGTATAGATTTCTGAGAATCAATGAAGTTGTGGATTTCTGAAAATCGAATCAGTTATGATTGAGGGTTCTCGAAACCAAGAAGCAGACTGTTTGTTTATTGTGATATTGGACAGCTCCAGGAACAGAGGCGTTGTAAAATGCCAGTAGCGCTCTTGAATGTTGAGTATGATGTTTATAATATATGTTGATTAAGCGCATATTAGGTATGTTTGACCAAAATGGGATAACTGATTTTAACCATAAAGATTGGAAGTTCTGCCAAAGTCTCGCCTCCTCTTAATTTCTGCATTTTACTTCTGCCCCAAAAGCCAGTAGTTCGGAGCGAACACACACAAAGGGAGATAGGACAGAATATGCCTAGCCAAACGCGGCACAATGCTTATTGCTCACATCAGTTTTTTCAATACTACAAACATCATCATTACCATCACTCTCCCTTTATTATGCAGTATATGTACATGATGTGTCACTTCCTATGCGTCTGACGAACTACTCGTCTGCCTCGGCCGCCTTCGTCTTCTTTGCCTCGTAGTCCTTCACTGCGGCCTTGATGGCGTCCTCGGCGAGCATGCTGCAGTGGAGCTTCACCGGTGGCAGCGACAGATGCTTGGCGATCTCTCTGAAAATTGAAAATCAAGGTCAGTCAGCAGAAGCTTCAGAGGACTCAAACAGATAGACTGCTAATAGCTCGCCAGAGGCTGACATGCATAGAACAACTGATGACCACATGCACAGGCCTGAAGAAAGATTAGCATAGTAGCTAGCTTTCCACCTTAACTAACTTGGTAAGAGAATGGCAGTACTGAACAATTAATTAAATAGCTTGCTTACGTGTTCTTGATCGCTACCACTTCCTCCATCTGCTTTCCCTTCACCCACTCAGTGGCTGTACGAGCAAGTATAGATTGATCAGACTACAGAATTCAGGAAATGGTTCCCGAGCTTCGGCATATCTAATAATTGTAATAGCAAGCAAAAAGATTCCACAAGGGCTCATGCATACTATGCAGGGACTAAATATACGGAATGCTTCCTCCAAATTACTAGCTAGGATCAAACAATCGACACGATCATACATAGAACAGCAAAAAATGTACGTAATTGCTCCTCCACATGTCTGATGTGGAGAATTTGGCTGAAAAATTACGATGGTTAATGCATTCGATGAGTAAGCGGGCTTCTTAACGACAGTTACTCCTGAAGCCCAGCTTGAGTTGTCAATTTCTGAATGTATGAAATACCGATAGTTGCAGATATCAATAGTTGGATGCGAACTAATGATTTTCTGTGACAGACAATTATAAGGATGTATGACAACCCGTTTAGATGGGCTTACATATCAACATGAAAAAGAAAAGATAAAAAAAAACAGTTACTTCTGAAGTACAGCTTAAGTTGTCAATTTCTGAATGTATGAAATACAGATACTTGCAGATATCAACAGTTGGATGCGAACTAATGAATTTCTGTGATAATTGTGAAGATGAATGACAACCCCTTTAGATGGGCTTACATATCAACATGAAAAAGTAAAAATAAATAAACGCATGGACATGGATTCAGATGAAGCTCTTGTTCTTGTGATTCGGTGCGGTGTTAGAAATTAACGCCTGAAGAACATGAACACAAGCTCACGAGACAGAAATATAAAGAAGGCTAGCTAGCGGAGGAAGGAAACTGAGGGGGCGGTCTGCTCAGTGCTCACCGACGGAGGAGGATGCGATGGCGGAGCCGCAGCCGAAGGTCTTGAAGCAGGCGTCGACGATCCTGCCGGAGGCTTGGTCGACGCGGATCTGCATCTTCATGACGTCCCCGCAGGCCGGCGCGCCGACGAGGCCGGTGCCGACGTCAGCGTCGTCCTTGTCGAACGCCCCCACGTTGCGCGGGTTGCTGTAGTGGTCCACCACCCGCTCGTGGTACCCCCTCCTCGCCGCCACCGCCCCCAGCGCCGCCGCGCCGGTGGAGGAGTCACCGGCGAGCGCCCCCGCCGCGCCGATCAGCCTCCTCCCCGCCGCGCGCAGCATCATCGTGATCGTCGGTGGCGTGTCTGCGTTTCTTGAGAGGAGCGGTACTCTGTTTCGCTTCTGGTGGCGTGAATGTCTCCTCGGTGGCGCGGAGGCAGAGGAGGGAAGAGAGTTGGCTACGCCCAGCCAGCGGGTATATATTCCGTGCTCTTCGGGAGTGGACGCGTGGCGGCGCGCTGCGGTGTGCAGCGCGGGGTGTGCGGTGTCACGAGAATGGCGGTTCGTTCTGCCACGCACTGCTTGTTTGGGCCACTGTTTGACGGGCCTCGCGCTTCACAGGGCCATACACCCACACTTCTCTTGCGCATGTCCTTTCTTTGGGCTTCTCCTGCGCAACCCATGTAAATTCTGGGTACAGTCCGGTTGATTTCCGAGAGCAACCAGTGGCATTTTGTGCCCTCCTTATAGCACCCTAAGTGGTACGTCCAGAATAGATGTGTTTCTTTGCGTAAAAAAATCACGAGTTTCCTTTGCATAAAAAAAACATGTTTCCACCGCAAGTACATTTTTGCTTTTCGTGCAAGCATAGATGTGCTTCTCGGAAAGGGGAAAAAATTCACGACTTTTTTTGTGCCTGAAATTTTAAGCACAAAGTTGTTCCTCATGGAGGCATAGATTTTGTGCTTCTCAGAAAGGGAAAAATTTCTGATTTTTTGCGCGTTTCTTTTTTTGCTTCCATGAAAAGAACAAATTAGCCTCTCATGAAAAAGTTTATCGCGACCTATTAACATGGTATCTAATTTTGAAGATAACGACACGAGAAATACAATGATGAAAAGGGTTCAGGATTTGGACACACTGTTCAAAAGAGATAAAACGTTTTGAATAAATGAACCTACAAAAAAAAACTGCTAGCTTGCGACAAGAGGCGCACAATGAGCACCTTAGAAGCTAGGGATGACCCTTGTAAGGGATAACCTCAACGTGATTTTGTTGATTTTTAAAGACCAAAAGGACGACTCCTCCTATATGACAGATACATGCCTCATATAGAGGAGCAAACGCCCATTCCGGCCTAAATAGGCCGGAAGTGTAGCCGTCATGTTTTAATATTTGGATCAAATATATATACAAATATTAAGTAAATATTTATAAAAATCAAAAAATTAAATAACAAAAATATTTAATAAAATATTTATTTAACAAATGTTCTTTACATTTTTACAACTGTTATGTTTCTATTTACAAAAGGTTTAGCATGTATTTAAAAGTTCATATATCTGAAAAATGTTTAGTTTGTGTTCAAAACCATTGTGTGTACATAGAAATGTTCACCATACATTTACAAAACGTTCAGTGTGTGTTTAAGAAATGTCATGATATATAAAAAATGTTCACCTTATGCAAAAATGTTCAATGTATATTAAAGTTAGTTTACCATGTTTTGAATAAATGTTACTATATTTTACAGAATGCTCATCCCGAAAAAAGTAAAAATGGAAAGAAAAAAAGGAAAAAAATAGAAAGAACCAAAAACAGAAAAAAAAATAGAAACAAAAGGCACAAACAAAATATGAGAAAAAGGCATAATAAAATAAAAAAAATCACAAAGAGAAAGAACCAACACAGAAAACTGAAAGAATAAATCTGCATAATAAACGACAACAGAAAAACCAAAAAATAATTGAAACAACTCAAGCAGCGCAGCTAACCGCATACTGGGCTGGCCCAACTAGCTTCTCCTGTAAGCTGCGGGCGTCAAATAGGAGTCGCCCAAAAATACTGTTTGTTCATTTGCTCTTCACTGCTGGTTTGTCTCAACTCTTCTAAAAAAATTCTTGGTTGCCTCAACAAACACTAGTAGATCCAATGTTGTGTAGTATCTATATCTATACGTACTATTAAAGGGAATAGGTATTTTTGGTTTGGTTTCGTTTTGTTTCATTCCGTTTTGAATAATTTTACATACGCTATGTTTTAGTTGGAAACCAAGACGTACATGTAAAAGAAACGAAAATGTAAGCAAAACGGCCGGCCCATATCTCTATTTTTTATATGTCCCAGCGGTGCTGGGCCGAGTCTGGCCTGTGTCGGCTGGCTGAACTGCTGCTCGCTCACGCTCGCTGGAGCGAGCCAAAAAGAATCGGTGCTCACGCTGGAGTCGAACTCCAACCACGCACAAACACAAAAACCTTTGTAACCAACTTATCCAGTTGTCTCCTATGAATTTTCACTGGTTCTTCACTATTTATACATTACTTTTGACCAAGTTATGTAGGCCAGATTCTCAGTGCGTGTGTGAGGCAAAACAGTGTCTACGTGTAGGATCCGTAAAATAACGTGTAAGGGTTAATTCTCAAAAAGAAAACATGTATGTGTAAAAACTTGCTATTTTGAATTGCCACGTGAAGAACTTGATATGATGACCTTTTTACCTTTTTTTGAGACAATGATGCCCTTTTTACCCGATCCACCGTACTAATGGATGGCTGAGCCTGCCTAAAAAAACGTGGGCCGAGTCAAACTAGGCAAGCTGCGCAAGAGGAAAAATATGATAGATGGGTTCGCTGCCCGGTTAAATAGTACCACCTTGCCTTTTATATTAAATTTTACAGATTTATATATGTGCCTCAAGAATAAGAACAAAAAAAGAATGATGTGTGTGTCGCATTCATCCAGTGGGCATAAAAGGAAAGAGAAATTAATACCTAGGAATTAAATATCCAAAGAGGTGAGGGATCACGGCATATATTCCTGCAAAACAAATACAAATGACACAAGCGTGTGGACTAATAACACTATGGAATCATACGAGGTAGGAGGGCACGACACGATAGTGGATTTGGGAGGTGAGGCGGGCTAAAATACATTTAGTAAGATTTCTTTACGACTCCATGCGAATTCCAAAAACTTGCTCCAACTTCCAAATAATGCCTTGATATGTAGGATTTGAAAATTAGGCCTTTTAAATATCAGAGCAGTTGTACAAATATCGTACCAAAAATATCATACGTGATGGTTTTTAATGTAGACTTGTAGGCATTCCTGGCCCGGTTGGGTGGCACCATTCAGCTATTGTTATTCTGCGTTGTTGTGGAGGACACGTTAATTATTTCTCCCGTTGCAACGCACGGGCATATGTGCTAGTAAAAATTTAAGGTTAATCACATTATCTAGTATTTTTGACTAAACACAAAACCAGAAACCATTAGGATTACTGTAAGGTTCTCCCCATCCGTACGCCTTCAGTTCAGGCCCACTGACTGTCTCCTCAGTCCAGTCCAGCTGCTATACACCAAAAACAGTTTTCCAGGCCACCAAAAAATGGTTTTTCCCTTTGCATTATTCTGCGTGTTGTCCAGGGTAGACGAGCTGCATGCATGCATGCCCGGTTAGCCGCCAGCATCAGGCATCCGGCCACGTGCATAGAGATTCACCCTGCCCTGCTTACTTCTCGGGGACGATGATGCCAGATGCCTCATCGATCTCTGAAAGGTGCCTCATCCTGCACACGGCTATTGTCCGTTGCCAGAAGATGCAACTTGTGACATGATCGAGCTGTCCCCTCTCTCCATAGAAAAAGCCAGGCAGAACGCTGAAACGGAGAAGGCCATGCGCTTTCTTCAGTTAAAGTATAAGATATCTCCCCTGCATCTGTATGTGGAGCCCTTCAACCAGTGGTTTAGTTGCTTTGCTTGCATCGTTATTAGGTTGTACGCGCCGACCGATCTTGACTGAATATATATTTTACTTGGAGATGCGCGTGCCTGGTTACAGGCTAATCAGCCACCGTGCACCTGCTCAGAGCAGCTTCAGACACAAGAAAGGCCCAGTCCAGAACCGCCCCAGAGATGATCACAGTCCACAACAGTTTATATTATAGTGTAATCACACCATCATGCCGTTAATTATTACTCGCTCCGTCCCACAATCTAAGGCGTTTTTTGACTGCCAAAAAACATCTTATATTATAACACAAAGGGAGTAGTATACTGAGAAAAGTCCACATTTCAACCCTCAACTAACCACGGCGTTTGATTGTCAACCCTCAACTCTAAAACCGGTCGGATTTCAACCCTGAACTTGTCACACTGTCCACTTTACCCCCCTTGACTCGGTTTGAGACTAGTCAAGTGGTTTTGACCCGGTCAAAGCTGACTGGGCAGCCCAGTCAGCATGCCACGTGTAAATCTAAAAAATGGATGATTCTCTCAATCTATAAATCCATTAAAGTTGAAAATTTCCCAGGTATCTAAACATCATATGAGTGTTGTTGTGTAAAAATTTCAGAATTTTCTGGGCACTTTTTTTTCGGTTCAAAATTTTGACCGAATAGTGGCTGAATTTGAAAAATTGATGGTTCTCTCAATCTATAAATCCATTTAAGTTGAAAATTTCCCAGCTATCTAAACATCATATGAGTGTTGTTGTGTAAAAATTTCAGAATTTTCTGGGCACTTTTTTTTCGGTTCAAAATTTTGACTGAATAGTGGCTGAATTTGAAAAATTGATGGTTCTCTCAATCTATAAATCCATTTAAGTT